>NW_015653466.1:1929069-1966190 GCF_001515625.1 Sinocyclocheilus rhinocerous | reverse complement strand
TAAAATGTATAAAATGTATGTATATTATCATTGATTATATATATAAATATATATATATATATATAAAATATATTAAAAATTAGAGCCCGGCTGATATGGGATTTTTGAGGGCCGATGCTGATACCGATATTAGGTAGTAAAAAATGCCAATATCGATATATCGGCTGATATTCTGTATGTGTATATTATAGTACAGCACCAGTCAAAAGTTTGGACACTTTCCCATTCGTGTGTCCAAACTTTTGACGGGTACTATATATAGAATGCGGTATATACATAAACAGAATAAATTTTTTGCAATGATCACTCAAATGTGGTGATGACATACTTATAATGACGTGTCAAAGATATGTAATGGAGGCAAGGTATTTAACAATTTAACAATACACTTTACTGTTACACTTAACTCCCGGACCCCGGGGGTGATGCGTTGCAATACGGTAGGGCATTGTTTTGATGCTTACATCAGAAAAAAAACGTTTGCTTTTATTTATTTATTTCATATATATATATATATATATATATTTTATTTTTTTTCTTGCCCCGCCCTGACTCAAGAGTCAAATGTCACCCATGCCAGTAACCTTCCAAATGTGACCACAGTCGCTGCTTTAACAAATAATTTAAACACACTAATTTAAACACAATTCTCTCTTCCTTCAATTGCAAACTGTTCAGATAATTTTGCTGAGATTACAGCTAAACAGAATGCAATGCACAGGATGAGCCACTTTAGTTATTTTCCAGACCATTTGGCACAACAGCCATGTGCCTCTCTAGGGAAAGCTTCATTCAAAAATGACTTTTTATTACTGAACAACAAACAACACTATTCCATAGACCACACTTAACTCCCGGACCCCGGGGGCTATCGACGCGGGGGTGGTCTCATTCGAAAGGGGGCCTTGAGACGTACACTCGATTCAGCGTTCGAGAGGGCTCCTCGAGCTGAAGGGATCCCCCGAATTTGGTGCGGATCTGCTATGCCGTTACAAGATATGTTCAAATTTTCAATGGTATTCCATACACTTAAGCTTTAAAGCATTTCATCCAGATCGCCAGTAGCAAACAATGGAGCACACTATGCTGGACAAACTATGTAATTACACCATTTCCAAGCATTTTATCTGCGTTTTATGTTCTGTAAAAAAATGTTCATATCGGTGGCATATCGGCAGCATATACGCCGATACCGATATATCTGCGACAGGCTCATATCGCCCGATAAAATCGGCAAAACAATATATCGGTTGGGCTCTATTAAAAATACATTGATTCTATTTCTAGAAAAAAAATAGACATTATTAATTCCTTAAAACATCCTTCATGAACTGTTTTTTCTTCTGACAAAGTCCTCAAAGTAAGGCAAAAATACTCTCAAACACACAAACACTATGTATCCTATATGTTATAATATTTAACATATAGTCACTGGTACATAATAGCATCACTGCATCTTCCCACCTATGTGTGTATTGCTTCCGAACTGCTGTTACAATAACACCTACCTGGTGTATGAAGACCTGGGCAGTGCGAGGACTGAGCAGCAGGATGGCCCGTCTGAGAGTGTCCCGGTAACGGTTCAGCTCCTCCATCCTCATCGTGCTGAACAGAGTGGAAAAGACCTTTGTCACATTCCGGTCAACCTGTTGTAGAGACATGTCCAAACCCATTCGAGACGCCTGGTCCAGAAACCCACGCAGTCCCCGCACATCTGAAAGAGACATAGTGTGAGAGAAAGCAAAAGATGATGGTTAAAAACCAAGGCTCGTGTGCAGAGAGCTACAAATTGTATTTAAGATGAAAAGTGAGATGAAAATAGATCAAATATAGACTAAATATTTGATTTGAGATCAAAGGTTTCCATAACGTCCAACCTCATTGTAAATTTAATTCAGGGAAATTATGTTGAAAGGGATAGTAATATCTGTGAAAATATCTCATTTTGTTCCACAAGAAGAAAGAAGGTCATACGGGTTTGAAACAACATGAGAGTGAGTAAATGATGAGAGATTATTTTTTCATCAACTATCCATTTAACATTTGAAAATTCTCTGTTCCTTGCTCTGGAGATTTGAGGAGTCTAGGAGAAAGAATCCTGTTTTCTTACCCCTTTGCACATCACGGCTGTCAAGTCACGTCGTGTTCAGTCTACTGAAGTGGCTTTTTGATGGCATAATTGTCTGGCATGGAGCTTTATAACCATCTACCCATCTACATGCCAAAAGGACAAAAGTCCCTTAAAACCATCCCTTAAAAGGGTCAAGACGTGAGAATGAGGCTTCAAGGGCTAATTAGCTATATAGATCAATCATAAAATGCATACATTTATTGTCTTCACTTTGAGCTGTAAATACATTTTCATAGCATGACACTGAGGCAGTTAAAAAATGTTGTGAAGAGCTATGACGTGTCTGCATCTTTTATATTTTCTCTTTCTTCTTGTAGTCACTGATTGAAAAAAAAACACAAAGAAAACAAAGAGAAGGAACAGAATTCTTTCAAGAACCTATCAAAGTAAGGAAGTAAAATAGTCTGATAAAAAGCATTATGATGAGCAGAAAATGTTTATCCCATCTGCAGATAGCAAGGTGTTAACAGCAGCTTTATCTCCTCTGCAAACAAATCTGAATCAGTTTTTCAGTATCAACTGGTAGTTCTCAACTAGCTTTGCTTCAAAACTCATGCTGCGTCCAAATATACCTACTTCCATACTATATAGTAGCTGAAAAGTTTTGAAAATAGTATTTCCACAGTCATAGTATTTGAAAAACAGCAGGACGAAAAGTACCCAAATTACATACGACTTCAAGCGAGATTCTGAAGTGCGCAGCCAATGGACACTTTACTATCCCATGACGCCACAGGACAGGATTTGTGAATGGCAGTGAAGCGATGCAACTGACGCTGGTACGTCATGTGATAGCAAGATGGCAGATGTGGTACATCTGAAATTTCATTCAAACTACCTCTATTAATACTATATAGGACACACTTCTTTAACAGTTGTAAAGTACATTTCAAACCAAATATACTCAAGGAGTGTACAGTTACAGCTTCAAATTTTACAGTGGACATCAAGTCGCAACCCAACACAGGACCAAAATGATCATACAAAAAAATAATTACAAATGTCCTTAAAAAATAACAGAAATGCATTGATATTACCATTGCATGACAATGGCTGACTGCAGAAACTGAAGATACCCTAAATGACCAATGAATCCATATTTATATTCTGGGTTGTATTTTCTTTCATCTTGAGTTAGCTTGTTCATATTTTTTAAGAATAAGGGCATGTTACACAACATTTTCTGTTGACATCTGTCTAATTTTATTAGCCTCTACCAAGTGACATATTAATTTGTGTCAAAATATTATAGAGTTTGACTGGATGTGTTTGATATCAGCAACAAATTGATATTGATATTTTAAATAGGTATTTTCCCTTCTCTCTTGAAAGTTTAGGTTTACAGTATTTTAATCAAAGTTGCTTATTTTGCAATTCTAATGATCTACAGTTATATGGTTAGTTGCATTTATAATTTGCATTTAGCATTTTCTCCTGCTGTCCAACAGTGCTGCAGGCCAAAGATCAAAGTGATGTTTTTAACATTCTAAGACACATGGTTAAGTACAAAGAATGACCGACGATCTTCCTTTCTTTTTCTCTGATTTATTATTATTATTATTTTACAGGTCTACCTTTTGCTTCAGGCATATATTTATTCAGACAACCACAAAGCCCAGTTTTCAGGGTTATATTGCTAAACAGGCATCAAGAATGATCAAACACCATATTTTTTGTGCGTACGTGTGAGTGTGCGCTTGATATACTTTATCATAACTCACCCTCTTTGCAATGCTTTTTGCTACAAGCTACAAACTGTTTCCATGACAACTGACCATCAAAACAGATTACTTGCCCCACACTGGCCCCAGTGTGCTCAAAACAACTACTAACGAGAAAGTCTAATTATTTGAGCACTTGCAAAGAAATGAAATGCAAGTGGGTTTAAATACACTAATGAAATCCCTTTCAGTATAATTGGCAACAATCATAGTAAGCTAGTATTATTTATTTATTTATTCTTGCATTTAAATCATTATTTTTCTTAATCCAAAAGCTTGCAGGTCATCTTTGAGCATATTAGCATTTAAACACATGCCAAAAGGACAATGAAAACATGACAAATCATAAAAAAAACTACTACTATGAATAATAAGAATTATTAGGTATAACATTTTTAAATAATATTATTTAAAAACTATTATTATTATATAAAAATTAGAATAAAGGAACAAGACATTTGCTTTCATGACACAAGAACATGTAACATTTAAAAAATTAATTAGTGAACAGATGAATTAATATCTCCTCAGCCAAAAGTGACAAAGTGTAATGAAGCATGTGCTTTAAATAAATGATATACAATATATATATATATATATATATTGAAGTTCAGAAGTTGGCTTCTTGAACAGCAGAGATTCGGTATTCACTAGTACTGAGTAGCAGCACACAATCATTTCAAGCAGCTGTTATTTCTGTAGAAGAGTCAGAAATAAACTTGACAGTTTAAGAGAAGGACTAAAGCATGCTTGCTATATTATCAGAGCACAATGGAGAACGTAAAGCCAGATATAGCCTTGGTGCTATTAGCTAAGAAGTCCAGCTGAAGGTAAATGCTACTTCACATTGCTATAAGCTGATGAATGAACTTCAGCAAATACATCAGGATAATTTGAATCGGAACCTTTTTTACATTTGAATAATTAACATATTTAACTAATCTCATTGATTAAATAACTAAATCAGTCTATATTGGCAAGATATATTTATATATCTCAAAAATGGTATCAGTCTCTATGCGGATGTGAAAATGCATGCTATATACTAAAGTACACTTTATAAATGAACACCGGCGATTACTGATGAGGTAAAGATCATGCATCACTTAATCACCAAATAAGTGAATGTCATATTATGCTCCTTTCTTGATGTTAATGACTTTGGTGTGACTTAAAAGTGACCCATCGACATTCCCAACACACAAACACACACAATAGTTCAAACAATTTCCTCAAACTCTCACAGAGATTAGTTTCACCATACCATCGTAATTCAAATATCACAGCTGTAGCTACAAACTGAAGAAAAAAATTTACTCTCTTGAGGAGAAAGTCTCAGGAATATATAAATAAACAACATGGAAATCTGTGGAAAGAAAGATCTGAGAAAAGTCTTTTGAGAAACAAACTGGATTTGCTTAAAGAGTGTAATTATATATCTAAAGGCATATACAAGCTGCCGTCTCACTGGGCAAAAACACGCGAGTGATGGAGGTGTGGAGGGAATCAATGGAGCAGTTTGACATTCTTCTGTTCCTTTCTTTGTAATGAAAATAATGGGTCGAAAAATAAAATACAAGGCTTGCTGTTGGATTTGGAGCTTCGTCTTGATTAAAGCAGCATGAGGTTATGCAACAAATCGACAGTCATATCATGATGTAATCAGCAAGGTCTTGAATACAACAAATCTTATCAAGAACTGAAGTTTGATATAAGCAGAATGTTGCTGATCAAAATTTATGTCGAGGTCTATCACGATATACTCAGTAGAATATTACTGAGGAATAAGATCATAAAGTTAAACATCAGAGGACTTAAAATAACAACAACAAAGACTGTGTAGTGGACCTAAATTATTTCTTATTAACCATTAGTTCAGTATTTTATAAATGCATCTTCACAAGCTGACGCACATTGTGATTAATGGACCTCAGGATGCTTGGTCTTTGCATTAAAGGTCATCATACACAACCTTTGAAAAGATGTTTTTAATTGGTTCTGCATAGGGTTAGCAGGTATGAACATCATAATTTGATCCACTACAAAGATATATAGACAGTTGCTATGGTAAAATCATTTCATCTGTGGTTTCTTTTTATGATTCTGTTTGTGTCTCAATCCACCGGCCTGCTGTACAGAGATCCGGGGGCCTGAGTATGAGTATTGCTCATGAAGGCCATGGGGAGCGCTCTTCCTGGAAAGACTTAGAACACTTATGACCTATTAAACGAGAGGGGGTTTGGTTGACATGCTGTTGAGTGGGTCCACGTGACAGCACTGCGAAATCTTCACAGTCCTGGAGACTGTTGCTTGTTTAACTGTCTGTGACATGAACTGCCCAGAGACATACACAGCCTCTGTGTCTCTCTCTTCCTCTCTGTCTCACTTACAGATGGGTTCTCCTTGTCTTGAAGAGGGAGCCAATTAAGAAAGGTTCATCATCCTCTTGTTCAAAAGCAGCAAATTATGACACAAACTCTATTATTACCCCAACATTCTGACATAAGAGAGAGATTTCAGCATAAATCACTGCAGTTTAACAAAGTTGACCAGAAGACCACAAGAGCACATCCAGAATATTACAAATATAGACAAATACAAAACATATGCCTTTCATTAATCTTACTGTGGTGAATGACAACCAGAAAATAAAAAATAAAATAAAATAAAATAAAAAACCCTCTCCATCCAAACAAAACAGAACAGTCCAATGCTGTATAATCTATATATATATATATATATATTTATATTCAGGGCTGCACATAAATGAGCGACCAAAATAAAAAATGCGCTGTGGAAATAAGTTCAGACCACTCATAATCATAATCATGCATAATCACCCTTTTAGATCGACTAACTGTAATACTGTAAAATATTTCATTTCAAACTGAAAGCATAAACCTAGGCTATGTGCTGCTGGTTTCACAGCAAAATGCAAAACTGCCATTTCATTCACTGACGCGCTTCACTCGGCAGCACTAAAATAAACTTACTTGCTGGCAACGCGCCAAAATAAAAGCTTGCTGATTTTAGGTTTGAAAATGATAAATTCATATAAAGAAATCAAACAGTAAAAAGGAAAAAAAATACATGCAGATATAAGCATTGTATTTTAGGTGTACTATAAAATAATTGTATTTTTATTTAATACTCACAATTTATTTTAAAATATAATAGTATTATCAGACTTTATTTTGTTTATTATTTGATTTTTAAAAAATGAAACAAATAAAGTGCAATAATATTCTTATCACTACAATAATTTTTTTTAATAGTTATATTTAATAGGTCACACTACATGTGCAGTGTGAGCAGCATACCAAATCTCCAGGTGCTCTCATGAGAACCAGACTGAAAAACTTATGTGCACCCCTGTTTATATACTATACATACATGTCAAAACAAGATATGTTAAAAACTGTTAAAACTTAAAAGCAGAAGTCATCATTAGACAAACGACAGATTGTCTGTGTGCATGTAAGAGTGCAAATGAAATCACTTCTCAGAACAGGTGGTACAGTAGGTTAAAAAAACCTATCAGTTCTACACTAGTGAATAAAACAAAAGGACACATTACTCATAAAGATAAAAAAGGGACATTCGTAAACACTGGGACTGCTCAGCTAAAACCAAAACATCAATTAAACTGAGAACTTGCTTGCAAAACCAACTTTCACAGGCCTGTGGGCAAGCTTACTGTTGTTTATAAATTGCAAAACACAAAAAGATCTCCACATTAAGATGTTTTATAGACTCACTTTATGGAGGTTGAACGTACACAAAACTTCTGTAAAAGAGCGGTTCAGGCAGCTCAGGGGAGAATCAGTTGCCAGGAAACTGCCACTCCCACACTAAAGTTAGTAATGTAATCAACAACAAAATAGTGACAGTATTTAAAAACAAACAAACAAACACACATTCGTCTTTCATTAGCAAAGGTGTAAAGAGTACCTGCAAAGCATACTTTGATACCTACCTTAAGGCCTTCAGAATCCACAGTGCAGGCGTCTGTTAGCTTAAATCAATGGCAATGAAACTGTTGCTTTAACCAATCAGATTTCAAGTTGGCAGCACCAGGGCCATCTAGCTGGCTAACGATAACGTCAGCAATTTCTCGTCCTTTGATTGGATGGTCAGCATACTAGCTAGTAGTGATGGGAAGTCCGGTTCTTTTCCGCGAACCGGTTCTTTCGGACAGTTCGTTTCAATAAACCGGTTCAAAAAACCGGTTCATCTGTTATTTTACGCCCTAACGTACTGACGTCATTCGCGTCTGTAAGAACATCGGATGGATTGTATTTGTGTCATTTTGTTAGGTTAATGCTTCAGCTACAGATGATGTGTTGCGCAATTGTTAATTGGGTTTCTTTCTTTAGTAATGGCATTCATTCTCGCTACATAAGATACCTGTCTGTTGTGTAGTTCCCTGTTATACTGCATTACTGTGTAATATTTATGGTTTCTATAGCCGTGGCATCATTATGATGGTATGAAGAGATGGATTAATTCATGTAGGATGCCACTGAAGGCCTAGGTGTAAAATGCACGGCCCGCCACTGCTACAAAGATACCTTACAGCAAAAATGACTCCATTACAAGTTAAAAGTCAGCAATTCCAATACGACTTAAGTAAAAGTCTTAGTGTGTCTGATTTGAACAGTACTTAAGTATTTTACTCATACTGAGTGTAGGCACAAGATGCACTAGTCCTCAACACCTATAAGTGAAAATCAAGAAACACTTAATTTGTGCACAAGACAATCATGTTTATTTACTAAAATCAAAATAAAACTGAACACCTCAAAATTGCAATAAATCAAGGTAGTCATTACAGACTCTTAAACGTCTACAAACACTCAAGTCTCAATTAAGCTGAAGTGCTCAGAAAAAAAATGCTGGTTTTAGCCTCATCATCAACTGCAGCCATGCTCTCATTTCATATATGAATATCTTTGATACTTAGTAAAACTACAAAATAGCCAAAAATATACTTAAAGGGGTCATATGATGCTTTTTTAAAGATCATTATTTTGTGTATTTGGTGTAACAGAATATGTTGACATGCTTTAATGTTCAAAAAACACATTATTTTTCAAATACTGTACATTATTGTAGGTCCTCTATGCCCCGCCTCTCTCAAACGCTTCGTTTTCTACAAAGCCCCCTCCTTTGACAAGCGCAGTCCGCTCTGATTGGCCAGCTGACCCAGTGCACTGTGATTGGCCGAACACCACAAGCACCTGTCGGAAATGTAACGCCCCTTACCATAATAGCGAGCTTCAGCTTTCAAAGTAAATGTAAAGACAGAGCCCGAAAGGGGAACAGAGTCCCGTGACAGACACAGTGATGAAGCTGGTATGTGTTTGCAGTACACAAGCCACGGTTAAGACAGCTGAAATCTGTCTTTCGCACTGACATGGCTGCATCAACACTACTGCTGTTCCTGAAACCACGCCTTCTTTCTTTGCGTGCACATTTGGGCCGCATTATGCAAATATTTCCACATAGTGAGGTAGATATGTGGGGGCGTGTTAGAACGAGCCGTTTTAGGGGGGCGTGGCAGAGTCTTAACTTTGATAAAGAATATCTCTTTGGTTTTGAGACTTTAGTCTTTGCAACTTCAGGGATCTTATCTATGCACAATCAGCTTGTAACACTCCAAAGAGAAAGGAAAACTTGAAATCGCATCATATGACCCCTTTAAGTACAGTAACCAATTACATTTACTGAAATACTTTACTCCACTGTTCATTAGATCATGAAAACTATTAATTTAATTGAAAACCATGCAGATTAACAAAATCAATTTGTCTGAAAGGTTGCTACAGAAGTGTCCTTCAATTTTCTGTTCACTCCAGTAAAGAGATAAATAATGTTAACTTCAAACGCTATGAAAGCTTTTCACACAGCAATCCTTCAAGGCTGTTTACTTGTCCTTCTAAAAATAATAGCCTGAAATGCAGTTGGCAGGAATACTACTCAAACAGACAAAATTAGTGGTCAAATTTTTTTAAATTAGCAATAAAAGAGCCCACAGCCTTAAGCTTACCAAGAGAAAAATCATGCTACAACACACTATATGTGGCACTGCAACCTGATTCCAACCTAAATCCATTTCAAAATGTCCGCATGTTGATTATAGACCAACCAGCCAAACAGAGGTAACTTTTATCGACAGTATAAAAAAAATAAAAAATAAAAAAAACGAGGATTACATGCTTCTTCATAAAGTTCAGTTCAGTCTGATTGGTTCTTATTTCCCATTTATGCAGGCAATGTACCATGAGCTAAATACATAATCTGTTGATATATCAGCTCCTGGTTTATGCTGTGTTGTTTAAAAAGAGTTGCAAAAGCAGGCACTAGTAACGTTTCTAACAGTGATAGAGGAGGATGTTTACGAAGTGCTCAAGGGTGAGAAATGAGAGGAAGATAGTGAGAAAAACCTATTTACTCAAATCAGATCGAGCTTTAGATGCATTGAGAGTTAGTTATAAAGTCTTCTCACTTGATTCACATAGAAGCAATTAGGTTTTAAGACAAAAGCGGTAGGTAATCTGTGAGTATTAATTGCATACAGATCCAAACATGACATTTATATGAAGCCAAGGTGCATGCAGACACAATCTTTCTCACATCTAACACATTTGGGGACAAATTCTTTAAACAGATGAGCCACTTTTCTGGAATTTCAACCATCTGAACAGGAGTAGCAGCTCACTCAGATCAGTTTCCCTGCTTTCAGATTCTGGGTATGTTTAACACACCCACAGCCTGTGGTTTTCCATTTGTACTGCCAGTGTCCCTGCACCAGTGGAACAGAAGTGACAAGAGCAGAACTGAGATCTCGGTTAAATTATCTTTAAATTAATAATTATCTTATTATTATACTGCCCTTCAAATGTCACTGCTTTTTATATGGTCTAAAACCACTCTCAGTGCATTTATTTTTAATATAGAATGTGCTGTGCACATTGGCATATTTTATGAAATAATGGTTTTGTTGAAAAGTTAAAGGCAAAGGTGTAAGGACAAAATTGGCGCTATGGACAAAAGTTACCAGCTCTGTGCCTATTTTTTCAAGCCATCACCGTTGTGACTGATTGTAATAGAAGCACTGAGAGTCCTGTTTTCATTTGTAAAATGAAAGTATAGGTCTTTGAGAATCGCTTTATTGTCCATTACATTGTCTTAAGCAGAGGTTTTCAACCCAGTTACAGTAACAGCTGGTTGAACCACTTGTCTAAAACCACTTGTTGTTGAACCAGTTATCTAAAGGAAACAATGCAGATAACCTTTACATTTAATTATTTAATTCCATTGTATTTTTTGTCATTATTATTCATTGTATAAATATAGATATAATTGACAAATATAGACAGATGGACAGATAGACAGAACGATACATAAAATGATATAGAATGACAGAATGATATAGAATGAAAGACTGATAGACTGATAGATAGATAGATAGATAGATAGATAGATAGAATAAAACCTACGGCCTTACCAAGAAGCCTCTTATCAGTGTGTCTAGTATTTCAGGCCATGAGACACATCCAGAGTAATTTTCCTCCTGTAGGAGGGTGCCATGCTCAGTGCTGAAAGCTCTGCACCACCATCAATCATGTTTTATGTCTTGATTGGGGCTTTTCCTCTGACCTCTGCGATACAGTTTGAAGGATGTTACCTGCTCCAGGGTGTTTGGTGGTCTGACTCATCTCAGCCCATTGCCAGAACCTGCCTGAAGCCAAAATCTGTAGCACATATAGCCTTAACTGCTGAGCTATTTAAAGCACAGTGTAGCTGCATATTTTCTGAAATAGATCTCATCCATGTGGACCACAAGGGACCTCTGCTTTGACTAGGTGGATTAAAATGCCCTATCATGGTTCTGAGTCGCTTTTTATCCAGACCTTTGAATCTGTGATGGCAGCCTGTTAGCACAGCAACAACCCAAGGAGAGAGCTATGGGCTAAAGAGACTTGCTTGGGATAATGGGGATTTTAAGAAGGTAGGATGGGAACAAAAAGAAATTGGGCCTGCATGCTTGTTAGAGTTCATTCAAAAATAAAAATTATTCTGTCATCATTTATTTTTCCATGAAAAAAAAAATCAAGGATGTCAACCTTCAGAAAGAACCATGAAAGTAGTCCATCTTGCTTGTCTGCTATATTCCAAGTCATTTGAAGCCACATGACAGCTTTGTGTGAGGAACAAATAAAAATGTATGTTCTTTTTCACGGATAATCTTCCCTTTTAGCAAGCTGTTAAACCTCTAAGAAATCATTTAAAATTAATCAAGCAATTCATTAAAAAGACTCAAAGGGCCAATTCATTCACAAATCATTGATTTTTTTCTCCATTAAGCTATAGGGTGGTCCTCTAACAATGGCTTTTTTTTATTTTGAATATACAGCAGTGCAGTTTGCCGTTATTGTGTTATGTGTTCAATATTCATTGCAATTGCATGACAAAAAGATCAATCAGTACATTGCTTCAAAATTTCACTTTTTTTCATTTTTGCGTTGTGCAGAAAGTCACACATATTTGGAAACAACATGAGGGTGAGGACAATTCATCTTTAGGTGAACTATCCCTTTAAAAAAGGCAAGATAAATATACCAAAAAATTCTTAGTTAAAATGCATTGTTACAGCCTGCAGCACTGCAGATGAGACTCTTACAGTTTAAGTGTTAATTGGTGTCAGTACTAGTAAGTACAAATAATTTTGATGAGGGAGCTTTATACTTGACCTTCTCCAACAAGACCTCAAAATTTATTGTGTTGTTTTCAGGAAACAATATACCCCACACTTCAGCTTGAACAACCAACTTACAGTTAAAGCTGCAGAACTAAAGACCTTATTAACCCTCTGGCGTCTGAGGGGTTTTTTGGGCCCTGGAGAAATTTTGACATGCCCTGTGCTTTTTTCAGTTTCTTATAAACATATTAATGACTAAAGTCTGATTACACTGTATTCAGCACAAACTGTGCAACAATAATATATAATCAGCATGTTTGTACAAATTTATATTTCTGAGAAAATAAGGTTTATGCGTGGTTAGTGAAAAACTAGAATTTTTAAGTCACTGAAATAAGGCCATGAAACATACAGAACATTTGCTACAAAAAAATAATTCTGCTCACTTAGTCACAGAAAACAATATATTAAATTAACTTTTGTAAGTCATGTCTTGTGTTAGAAAGGCTGTATGCGAGGGAGTGACAATGGCCATGTATATTTAGTGACAGTGGCGGCTCGTGGGTTTTAAAATAGAGGAGGCACACTAATTGTATTGGTCTGGGATCCCTGCCGATTATTATTATTATAATTTGCTTAACCACTTTAAAATGGCTTTTTGGTTGCTTTTAGTCAGAAAACGTAAAGAAAACGACATACATACAGCAAGATAATATAATTTCACTTACCTGGCCTATCACTTGAAGCAAACATCCATCCCTTCTTAAAAGTCTGTGTTAAAAGAGAGCTGCCTGTTGCGCCATTTAATTAAGCCGACTGCTGTAGCCTATATCCAGCTTAGGCTGTTTTCCCTAAATTTGTATATATACTGTTTGAATGACAGCTTGGTAAATTTGGTCATCAAATATTCAATATTGCTACTTATCATAAGTACTTAGTACATTATCAGCGCAGCAGCAGACGTTCAAACTAATATCACGTAATTTACGTCTCTGTGATGATTGGTTGATATCAGAAGGGAGGCTAGCCTCCCTTGCCAGGGTTCTTTTCTCAACACTCCTCAGCGCTGAAAGTGAACACTCGATGGTGATTGGCTAATTTTTTTTACCAACGGAGGCACAAGAGCTCACCACTCCCCCGGCCTCCCCCTATCCTTCTATATCACCTAGCGGTTGTAATTACATCAGCAGATTCGGAACATTCGCGATAGAAAAGCGGCACTTTCACGTTATGGTATTACAACTGTGAAATTACAAACAAAAAATACATATTCTGAGACATGAACTGAAATTAATTGTGAATTTTATTAACATTAAATCGTCCTCCTCCCATTTTCACCTCAAAATTATGGGGAAGCTGTGCCTCCCCTGCCTCCCCCGACGAGCCACCACTGTTTAATGATTCACACCTGAGAGACAAAGGTCCCTCCCCTAATAGGCCATCAGTGTGAATGTGACTGTGAGGTCACGAAAAAAGAATGTGAGGAGAGTAAAATCATGGGGGTTTTGATTATTGTATTTTATTTACAACACAGTATAATCAAAATATACACAGTGAAGGTCACATTAGACACATTACTGAGCACACTGATCTAAACACTGAGACTTGAACAGTAACACAGATTTGTGCCATTCCTGGAAACAGATCCTGTTCAGCTGTTGAAACCTGGTATACCTGTTATTTCCAAGGTGTTTGCTGCTTCTTTCCATGGATTCAAGAAAAAAACAGCCCCATCATCAGTAGTCATGGAGCTTATTTTACCATATTTGTGTAGAGACATTTAGATGTAATGAAATTAAAACATATTTTTTTTTAAATTCACTTGATTTCATACATTTAGTCAGAAACTATAGTTTGGGAAAAGTATAACTAGTAAAATGTGTACAAGTTATGTCACAATAACACAATAACAACTAATGCAAGTAATAAAACATGACTTACTCGTCAGAAATGATTTCCTCCACTGGATCAAGCCGCGCGTCGCATCGCATTCTTCTTCTGAGGTAAATTCTGGCTTATTCCTCTCAGTGCATCTTCTTCCAGAAACGAGAAGTAGCCGAGATTAACTTGATGAATCTTCAGGCTTTTATGGAGGTGATGTGGGCGTTTACATGCTCGCGCTTCTCACATGGATGATTACCGTATTAATAGTGGGCGCTGCTCGTGAGTGTGACCACATTACAGATAATGAGCACTTCAAGCTTTCTATAGACATACTGTATCTCTCATGTCTGTGTGTCAAGTATTAGCGGAGTTTTGGTTCATTTGGTTCAAGAAGTTCACGGAGACCGAGACAGCAGAAAGCGGATCCGTTTTTTTTTTTTTTTTTTTTACAAAAGCACAACTTTTTGTTGTTATTATGAGTGTATACAAACAAAAGTAGACCCTTTCCTGATTCAAATGATGTATTGCTCTTATCTGTACGATAAAAATTGACAGAGCAAGTACTTTTAAGTACTTTTCAGTGTTATCAGGAAAAAATGCTACAAGATGTGCCGGTGCGTTTGCCAACCCCAGTCTGCAAATACTGTAGAAACATTAGTCACCAGATTCTTTGAACGCACCTTTTAACCCATAAATACATTTTACTGTCAGATAGAACAAGAAAGCAGAGAAGAATCATTATCAGCTAATGTGCTTTGAGCCATTATCTTAGGGGCAGGTTAGGATTCAGACAAAACCAGGATTGAGACCGGGAATAAACAGTAACAGGGTGAGTTGCATCATCCTCAGTTTAAAAAAATCTGAAATTAGCTAGAGGGGTAAAATTACATTCGTTCATGTCTACCACCCTCCTGAAGGGACTGAGGGGACTGAGAGTCCTGCGATGTCAAAGCTGAATTGTCAGTCTTTAGTAATGGTTTGGTGCTCAAAAAACATTTCTTATTGTTATCAATGCTGACAAAAGATGCTTAATATTTTTTTTGAAAACAGCGATACATTTTTTTTTCAGGATTCATTGGCCACGTTCAGACTGAGGGCAAAAGTGGCCCAAAAAGTTTTTTTTTTCCCAACAGCGTGAACAGTGTGATCTATCTTTTCTTTAAAAACAAACAACAACAAAAAACTTACTGACTGAAAACTTTTGAACAGGATCAGGCTAAAAAAGGTTTGTTTAAGGATAGGATGTACTGTTAGGGTAGGGTAAAGACCAGTTCTCAGTCTTGGTTACATTAGGTTACATTCAGGGTAAAAGTAGTCTTTAATATTAAAGCGGAGATTCTGGGTGATTCTGAATTCTGGATTGATAGCCAAACTGATTCCCATGAGATGAGCATCACTGGCTCAATGAAGGAATCTAAAGCTATTCAAGTCCACATTTTTATATATCTTGAAAATTGTTATGGTTTTCAAAACACTACAATGCTAGAGCTTGTTAACAACTGACAGTCTGTCTTTTAGACTGCCAGAGTCTGCCAGAGTCCAGCTGCTCACATCAAATTTTAACTTCAGAGCTGATGTCTTTGTATTGTGATTTTTTTTTAAGCATTGCTCATGGACTGCATCATTTTTAAAAAAAATTTTGCTTTGAAAAGTCCTCCAAATTTGTTATGCACCAAAATATCATGATGAATTGTGAATTCCAGCTCATGTCACAAAGTAAATTTCTCCCTTCACATCAGTGTCACCCCTGCTCTCCTATCACTGACTTCCAACCAGCCTCCCGACTGGAGATGGAAGCCACATAGGTTCACCCGTAACCCCTCACGTCACTCACCGTACTCGCTGTCATAGAAAACGATGAACTTGTGCCAGCGGAGTTCAGAGACGAGCGTGATCATGACATCATTCAGATGCACAGGAGGGCGTGCGGCCAGCGTGTAGCGCTCTCCGTCGGGGCTGGGATTGAGCTGGCACTCAGCACGGGGTGTGCCGTCTCCGTTCCTCTGAATGAATAGGTGAGGAATGTGCATGGCATCTGTGAGAGACTGTAGCGCATTGGCTGTAGCACATCCCGTCGACGACACCAAAGCCAGTATCCCTTGATTCATGAGCTCACAGGCTAGAAAATGAAAAAGAAGAAAAAACAGCAACACAGTTAGGATCAAGAATTATATTGTCCAGGAGTCATAGTCACTACTTTACAACAGTTAAGCATATTGACCATTATAGAACTTATGGTCCATTTTCATCAACCAGTGGCAATTAATGCAGCAAATGTCAGGGTGATTCCGCAGAGAACAGGTGGGATAATGCATTCCAGATTTCACAGGGCAAATGTAATTCTCTTCAGTGTATTGCCATATGCTGCTAATTTATTGCCTCTGTTAAACACCAGTGTAACAATTTCTCAAGGAAATCTAGTTAAAGTGGACATAAATAATTGATGAGATATGACATTTTATAGATGTTGCCATCTGAGAGCCCCTGGTTAGGAAACATACACTTATACATATTGTCACCCTTGTTTTTTACAATGATAAAAAGTGGATTTCAAGGCTGTTCCAGGGTGCATATCTGACAATGTGCCTATTTAAAAAGGGCACTGTGGTATAGAAAAATGGTAGTAATATTCTCAGCTTTGTACGCTGGAGCATTGTTTCCCTGTAGTATATGACTATAGCACAAAATCATTGCATTTATGCACAAATGCATCTTGGATAAGAGGTATAATATATAATATATGTCAAAAAATATTTGACTTCATTCTTCATTTAAACACATTTATTTCACATTATTTTCTCCTATTTATACAAACCAAAAGTAGGTAGGGTACTTTGTTGTATTTATTTGCATTGTAATAAATATTTTATCATAGATTCCAAAAAGGGGGACTGTAACTTAATTTAGTCTGTGACAGCACAAAAAGTTTTACAACTGCAGAAGCTGGAAAATCAATTATTAATAAAACCAAAACAGCATTCAAAATGCACCAAGCCCACTGTACGGAGAGCGGCTGACGGAGATGGAATTATTCTCCAAGTAAAAAAAATATAACCCAGTCATTTCTGTAACTTTCACACAATAACTGTTTGTCCATGTGTCCCCAGAGAGGCTGTGTGCTAGATTCATTTCAGCAAAGCCTGGATTCAGATTGGCTCAGCACAAAGGGTTTAAAGAACAGTTCTTTAAAGATGTAGGTAGAACAATGTATTACAAATCTTAATGAAAATTAGAGGAAACACAATTATTTTTTTAAGCAAAGAAACGAATTACTTTTTTCTAAGAAGCTGAGCAAATAAATTTGCACAAAGCCACCAGAGAAAATACTCAGCAAATATAACACACTTTAAATTGTTATTCCCCTGAATGGATCCACCTTAACTGAATACAAAATACCCTAAAACACTAACAGTCCCCTAATAAGCTTTAGCTGCTGAACACAATCCAAAATCCTGTTTTTCAACATTAAGGTTCACCCAAACATTCATTAAGTAAAAAAATAAGCCTTTAGAAACATTGAACTTGAACAAAAACTCCAACAAACAGAAGCTCTTTGTGGTTTATGATAGTACAAACAAGATGCAAGTTATGAAAATCAAGTAAATTTATAGTCCAATTCAAACCAAAGGAAAACTGTAACCATCCACAAATATCTGGACTGTACAGAGTTGCATCCATTTCCAATGGTCATTTAATTTTAAAGGCCCTTTATGTAGTTTAAAGGGATAGTTCAACCAAAAAAGGAAAATTTTGTCATTACTTACGCTCAAATTGTCCCAAACCTGCACGAGTTTCTTTCTTTTTTTCTTTTTTTTTGTTGAGCACAAGAGAAGGTATTTTAAAGGATGTAGGTAACCAAATGGAATTTGGTTACCTACAATAACCAAATTTGGTTACAAAATTTTTATTTCTATAAAAAAGCAAAATGACAGTGGGGCGGTGTCCAAGTAATGTAATCGATGTATAACCAAACACCATGTAACACAGAGTACCATAGCAAGCCTAGTGTTTATGTAATTCCACGATTCTTGTTATGTGCCAAATCGTGACACAGCGGGATGGCGGGACCCGTGCTACATTTTTTTGACCGTCCGCTCTAATTTGGAATGACGCAAAGGTGAGTAAATGATTACAGAATTACAATTTTCGGGTGAACTTTCCCTTTAACACCCAAACATGACTGAACTTTAATTCAACATTCATCTATTTTGACATAAAAAAAACAGAGAATAATGCATAGAAAAGTATGATCCTAAAAGAAATTACTCAGATCTTAAGGATAAATGTGTCTATTCATGACTTGGCAAGCTTTATCATGAGCTTCTTATCGCTCCATAACTATGCAAATAGGGCAATTTTTTTTCTTTAAAATGTCTGTGTGCATATAATAGAGCTATGGAGGAATATAGGTGTGAAAAGCCTGAGATTTAAACGCATCTGCTGATTCACATCACAGAGCTACATTTCCTTGGATAAATCCAGAAAGAGAAAGTTGATAAGACTGATAGGTGTAGAAAGAATAAGAGAGGAATAAGAAAAGCTCCTGTTACTTGCGTAACCTCGGTTCCCTGAGATAAGGGAACGAGCGTTGCGTTAATCACACTATGGGGAAACTCCTGTTTACTCTGATACTGAAGCCTGACTTGTGCACGTTCGTGTAGCTGTACAAACCAATGGTGCTTCAACCCGCCAAATGTGGTGGAGCCGACTGCTTTATGAGCCAACTGCTTTATAAGTCGGCTCTGAGTGCCATTTCATCACAATCTTTCGACTGAAGCGACAGTCGTCGACTCGCGTGCAGCCTTATAGCACGGCAGCCTACGCAATGCTCGTTCCTTTATCTCAGGGAACCGAGGTTATGTAAGTAACCGGAGTGTTCCCTTTCGAACGAGTCTGCCTGGCACATGAACTGCTCTCAGCAAGAGGAGTTTGCCCTGTGTCCATAAAAGGAGGCATCAAGCCAACTTATAGAGGGAGTGTGACCTGAGACCTTAACGATTTATGAAGGCTACCCCCTTTATGTCGTTCGAACGGACCAGGACGTGGTGCCCCTTTAAGACCAGCAGGAAGGTTTTTAGGGCTAGAAAAACCACCATCATCACGAGGCAGTTGATGTGTAAGCGTTGCTCCAGGTTTGACCAGGAGCCTAACGCTGGTCTGACCTCATACAGAGCTCCCCGAATTGGAGGCATCTGTCGTGACCACCTTCCTTCTGGAGGTCAGTCCCAACGGGAAACCTGCTTGAAATAGACAAGACGTTTTCCAAGGGGTCACAGCTCCGATGCAGCAGTGGGTTACCCTGAGATGTAAATATCCCAGGCGCCAAGCGTGGGACAGGACAAGTGCTTTGAGCCAATATTGGAGAGGCCGCATGTGAAGCAGGCCCAGAGGAAATCACAGAGAAAGCGGCTGACATGAAGTTGAGCATCCTCTGGAAAGCCCAGAGGGAACATGAAGTCCCCAGCAAGAATGACGCCACTAGCCTATCAGGGAGCGTTCAGGCGTAATCCATGCCCGCATCTGGGCAGAATCGATGTCCGTTTGCGATCGCATTTGCACCACACCAGTTGCACTGCCCTGAGGTTCTGGGGGGAGGTCACTCGGTTAAGTCGGTTATGGCGACTGGCATACTCTGCCATGCAGAAACTCTGGCTGGACTCGTCCATGGTGCAGAGAAGCTTAGCTTGGAAAACTTGGAGCATCGCCATTGTGTGAAGCACTGAGCCAGCCTGGCCAGCCACTGAATAAGCCACTAGGGCTGAGGTAGTTCTGCAGGGCTTAGATGGATGTGCTGCATGGGCTTTTAAACCCAGGGCCGATGGAGGGCACAGATACGCAGCGACCTCCTCTTCCAGAGGGGACAGCTTGCTGTAATGACCTTTGTCAATAAAGGAGAAAATTCTGACGAAATGGCACTCAGAGCCAACTTATATAGCAGTCGGCTCCACCCCTTTTTGCTGGTTGAAGCGCCATTGGTTCGTGCAGCTACACAAACGTGATCAAATCAGGCTTCAGTATCAGAGTAAACAGGAGTTTCCTCATGACGTGAATAACGCAACGGGAGAGACAGTTCAAAAGGAAACTTCAGCCTTCTATGTAACATTGTCAAGATACTGCTGATAGACAACACACAAACAGTCACAACTCCATCAATCAACCAGACAACATCCCCAAATTCAGAGCAAGAGACACATCCACAAGCTGCAGGGCACAGCAAAACACACTGGCAGGCGCAGTTTGCTGGTCCATGAATGCTACATCTATACATTCTTACGCATCTTGGTGAAGACAAAGGGATAGTTCACCTAAAAATGATATGTCTGTCATCGTTTACTCACCCTCATCTTGTTCCAAACCCGCATGACATTCTTTCTGCTGTGGAACATCAAAGATATTTTGAAGAATGTTTCAACTATTTTTATTCATAAAATGAAAGTCAGTGGGGTCCAAAAAAAAACAAAAAAAACATTACTTTGCATTCCAAAGAAAGAGAAAGTCATGCAGGTTTGAAACAACATGAGGCTGAGTGAATGATAGCAGAAGATACATTTTTTGGTGAACTATCTCTTTAATGAGGCAGGTTTTCTATCAACATTCAACAGATGCTACTCAGCCAATCAGAGAAGCAAGATGGAACAACACAAACACGCATCACAGTGCGAGTTGAATTAGATTAGAATTTAGCGTAATAATAACACTACTTCTCTCTCTCTCTAAATCCACACATAGCTTCTTATGCAGATTATGGCATATTATGGACTAATACTCAATTATAGACACATGGTTTACGTACAGGGTGAACGGCACTATTCATTGTAATCCCTGATTTTGGGATTTGAATATTGTGCGTCTCTGCAACGTTGATATAATGCATTTAAAAATTTATTTGTCATGCAGATTAGAGACCTTTATCACCAAACAGGATTAAAAAAATTATCTCAAGGAATATATGAGAGCTCAAATCAGAAAACAGGGATAATTCACAATCAGGCATTAACACACCGCCAAATGAAATTAATTAATCCACAACCTCCAGAGTCTCCGTGTCATTGATTTGAAAAGGCCCTGTGTCATAACATTAACGATATGCCAATAGAGACGGATGATGGGTGATTCTCTTACCAGAAATTACATAAATCGTGCCGCCAGGATGATTTTAGACTAACGGACAGATGTTTTCATTGGTCTTTGTGGGCAAAGAAAGAGACGCTCAAAGTGTTGTGTATGGGCTTCCACCCAGCAGGGTGCTGTTGGTGGTTTGATAAGGAAACTGTGGCCTTTACGCCCAGTCCATCAGTCTATGATTGCAGCCATGACTTCAAGACTGAATTCGGAATAGAGAAAGATATCATAGTAGTGTGTGTGTGTATGAACAGTATGTGTGTAAGGTGGCATGTCCACTGAAGCAGCTTAAAAGATTACCAGACCACAAACATCAACCCCTACAAAATCCCATAATCCTGTTGGAATTTGCATCATCAAAGACATTCTGTGTCTTGTACTATCAGAAGGAAAACGATAGTCCATCTGTCCATGATGAGGAAGCCTATAATTAGCTTTTTTTTTGTCCTAAAATACACACATAAAGTCATAAATGTGCAGATTTGGGGTTAAAAAAAGCAGTTTGTGTCTTGTTGTGTCTGACATCAGGTACTCTCAAATTATGTAGTGTATTATATGGTGCAGGTATATATAAAAACATCCAAGAACATACTATCTGCCATGTTTCTATATGTTCCTTTACTGGCATACTAATAATAACTATGAAAACAACTTACTCGGGTGGTACACAAGTGTAATGGTGTGTGCACACCAAAAGCGAAACGAAAATTCACATCGCTTTAAGCCCTGTTCACTCCGCCAGCAACTTTTTCACTGTATGTCGCTAGACTCTGTACTGTGGGCTTGTGGCGCATTCCTAGTGCTGTCACGCTAATGTTATTGTTTGACTGCACGTCTGGACATATCTTTAGAAAATACAATCACAATATATATATATATATATATATATATATATTGCCAGTAAAACTAAGATATCATTCTAATTTGACAAGAAATTAGACTTAAAATAAATAAAAGTAGCATTCTGCTGTTGGAGAGTGTTGTTATATAAACTACAGCAGTGCTCAGTGCATTAAATCATTAACCAGTGCTAAACTGCCCACTGCATAATACAATTAACAACACAAACCATCAATGTATGAATCAAACTCACTAAGACTGCCAACAGTTTCTTTTCCACTTATAATTTTTTTAATCCATGTATGTGGTTACAGTCAAATCATATAAAACAGTGAAATTGCTCCGGAAATCTGTCCTGTCTTGCCTGCATTCGAGACGATGATGTGTGAGCACCACTGACAGATTCTTCACTCCTATAGGTTGTTGCTCGTGAAATTCGCTGTATATTTGCATATAGTTAAACTACTTAAATTTTGTCACATTACTCACTTCGCTTGACACGCCTACATTCTGTTGCCAACGGCCACTGTTGCTCCTGTTGCCGGAAGTCGCCAGCTCTCCTTTGAAAATGAATGGGATCATGTCGCTTTGTCGCTGTGTGTCGCTGGCAGTGTGAACGGGGCTTTACTCACTCTAGATTACTCGCAGAATGTTTTTCATGTCACTCACGTGAATAAAAAACATTGCACGATGAGGAGTCTCTTCACGCACATCAGCAACAACATCAATATTTCTTTTTGCCATTTTTTCTGTCATCAACCATGTTGGAGATATAGTAACTACTATACAACCGGAAGTGTCAATAAACTGTTCACTGATTGGTTTGCGTGACAACTCTATCCCTCCACCCCATTAGACGTCCAGAGAGGAGGAGCTAGAAGCACCACTTGGAAATATTTCAACTTGCACAGAAGACTAGTGATGGGAAGTTTGGATCATTTTACTGACTCAGATCTTTGAATCTCATTCAGCAAAATGAATGAATCCTTTTTCAAGTCATTTCGTTTATTTCATTCATTTTGGCTGAATATAATTAAATTTAATTAAATCAATCAAATCTCTTTATTGTCACACATCGTGTACACAGGTGTACCGGCAGTGAAATTCTTAGGTGCAAGTTTCTGTAACAAGGCAGTGTAAACAACACGACATATGTACAATTGGCAATATACATTAAATAACATTATACACATTTACAAAGTAATAGTCAGTATTATTCACAGTAATAACAGAGTGAGGTAAATGTTGATGTTGTTATAGACAGCAGTTGATGCATTGTAATGTTTAGTACAAATAGCTTGTCAGAGTGCTGAAGAGAGATGATGTAGCCCGCATTGAATATGTGTATGTGCTGAGCAGTACAAAGACATGCTACAGTTCTGTCACTTACAGTCAGTGTAACTAAGCTGTTAATAAAGTGCAGTGCAAGGGTATATGAGGTGTGTTGTGTTGTTTTATTGGCTGGAGTTCAGTAGTCTGATGGCCTGCGAAAAGAAGCTGTCTCGCAGTTTGCTGGTGCAGGTCCTGATACTGCGGTACCGTCTGCCTGATGGTAGCAGCAAGAGCAGGTTAATAAAGTGCAGTGCAAGGGTATATGAGGTGTGTTGTGTTGTTTTATTGGCTGGAGTTCAGTAGTCTGATGGCCTGCGAAAAGAAGCTGTCTCGCAGTTTGCTGGTGCAGGTCCTGATACTGCGGTACCGTCTGCCTGACGGTAGCAGCAAGAGCAGTTCGTGGCTCGGGTGGCAGGAGTCTCTGATGATCTTCTGTGCTTTCCTCACACGTCGCTGGATGTAGATGTCCTGGAGGGAGGGAAGCTCACCTCCGACAATGTGTTGGGCTGTCTGAACCACTCTCTGCAGGGATTTGCGGTTGAGAGAGGTGCAGTTCCTATACCAGGCGGTGATGCAGCTGGTCAGGATGCTCTCTACAGTGCAGCTGTAGAATTGTTTGAGAATTTTTGGGGACATACAAAATTTCTTCAGTCACCTGAGGAAGAAGAGAAGCTGATTTGCGTTCATCACCACTGATTTTGTATGAACAGACCAGGTGAGGCGTCCCGTCGGTGATGATGGGGGAGTGCTCATTGTTCTGTTTCCTGAATCCAACACTAGCTCCTTGGTCTTACTGATGTTCAGTGAGAGGTAGTTATGATGGCACCAGTTTGTCAGAGTGCGCACCTCTTCTCTGTCTTGTCATTGTCGGTGATCAGGCCTACCACCATTGTGTCATCAGCAAATTTGACAATGACATTTGAGCTGTATGTGGCTTCACAGTCGTGTGTATAGGGATTACAGGAGAGGACTGAGAACACAGCCCTGAGGGGCACCGGTGTTGAGGGTCAATGGGGAGGAGATATTGCTGCCAACTCTGACCACCTGCTGTATGACTTACAGGAAGTCCAGGATCCAGCTGCACAGAGAACTGTTCAAGCCCAGAACCCGGAGTTTCAGTACAAGCTTAGGGGGCACTATTGTATTAAAAGCTGAGCTGTAGTCGACAAACAGCATTCTCACATAGGTGTTCCTCCAGTGCTTAATTTGAGCCGGATCCTGCCGGATCCTGTTCCGGAAAATGTCAGATTTTGGATTTCTGCGTTCCGGTAATTGTTTTTAAGGATCCGGCTTTAGATCGTGACAGTGTGTGCGTGCATATGAGAGCGAGCACAGGTTTATGTATTTGGAGGTTATGTATTGGTCCTCAACATATTTTTGACCGTGACCAGTCAGCTTTCTTAAGTTCAAACTCGCTCTCATTGATTGGTGCTTACTGCTTATTGTTTTGTGAGCAGCAGAACGTTTGGAGAGAGTGTAATAATACCAGAAATAATACCAAATAAAGTGAAATATTATAATGTATAAACATTATAAACACTATAATCATAGCAGTATGTTAGTATAGCTCACTCCAAAACAAATCATATAAATGTAACGGTATTCAGAACAGAACAAGAATGAAATAAAAATATATAAACCTAAAGAAACCAAAACAAAGCGAAACTCAAAAGTACCAGGCGTTAATTGGGCTCACGTACCTCTCATTCGGCACAAATCCTAATGTTTCCATAATCGCAATGCATTTGAATGAAACTATTATTTATAATAGAGGCTTTGTACTTCACGCGCATGTGTATATCGACAGAAATATCCTCTTCACATGAGCAAAAATGTGCTTGGCATACAAAGTGGACCAGTTATACCACGGACTATTTAAATTGACCAGTGTAACCTTTTATATTTTTGGTTGACTGTATTTTATTTTGATAATGAACAGATTGCGATGTCAAGTTTGAGTTGCGAATATGTGGTGCGTGTGTGTGTTTGACCCAGGGTTTGAAGCTTGCCCTAGTTAGGTTAATGCAGAAACTTGTGAACTATGCTCTCTTATAATTGTGGCATCACAGTTTAGTGACGTCATTGCTGTTTTGAATCTGGCAATTATTAATTTACAAATTAAGCACTGTGTTCCTCTAATCCAAATGGCAAAGTGCACTGTGCAGGGTGAAGGCAACTGCGTCGTCAGTGGTTGTTATGGTAGGCAAACTGCAGTGGGTCAAGATATGGCGGTAGAACAAAGCAGTTGTGATCTCTGATGAGTTTCTCAAAGCACTTACTGATGGTGGGGGTTAGAGCAACGGGGCGCCAGTCATTCAAGCAGGTGACTTTGGGTGTCTATTGTATGGGCACAATGGTGGATGTTTTGAAACATTTGGGGACAACAGACAAGGACCAGAGGTTAAAAATGTCTGTGAAAACTCCTGCTAGTTGGTTTGTTTTAAGGATGCAGGCATGTTTTAAGGATGCGGGCAGGAATGCTGCCTGGATGTTCAAGCGCAGAGGATCAGGTGACATCAGCTACAGACACAGATAGCGAACTAACCTCAGCAGTCTCAGCCATGGGAGCTCTCACCATGGGGGAGGAGTAGCTGGCTTTGAAACAAACTTAGAAAGCATTAAGCTCATCTGACAGTGAGGCAGCAGAGTTTCCTGTCTAAGCTTCTGCCTGTAAGCAGGCAGGAGCAGAACAGAAGAGTGATCTGGTTTGCTGAGAGGTAGACAGGGGAGGGATTTGTAAGCATGTGGCTAAGTCTGGTACCTCCTGGGATATCCAGGTTTCTGTGAGGCAAATAATAGAGTAGTCCCTCATCTCACACTGAAAAGAGATCCGGCTCTCAGTTTGCAGAGTTTACTGTCCAGGGACTGGACGTTTGCCAGTAGAATTCTGGATAGCGGGGGTCGGTTTGCGCAACATCTAAGTCTGATGAGGACACCGGCTCTCTTTCCTCTCTTCCGGCTCTGTTTGCAGTGTCACGGTCGGGGGACCCAAATAAAGGGCTCCGCTGTGTTGTTTCTTCGGGTGGTTCATTCTTTTGTCACGTCACATCCCCGTAAGGTTAACTGAAATCTATGCAGTCTTTACAGGAAACAGAAATGATTAGTTCACATCCCGAGTCTTCGGGTTCGAGTCGTTCGTTCATCACGTGACAGCCCCATAGACTAGAGGCTATGCAGTCTGTACCGGAAAGAGAAAGGATTCATCTCCCGAGGCTTCAGGTCTGAGTTGTTCTTTCATCACATGACAACTCCATTTTATTTTTAAAAGTTGAACTTGAGCGCCGCAATGAAATTCTGAATGCAGCGCAAGACGCTGCAAAAGATGCGAGCTACGGTCACACGTCCGTCTAGTCTAGTGTATGTTTACATAGAAAAATATGGTATAATTCGCATTACAGTTTTTCTCTGTTTTTTTTTTCTCTCTCTCTCCAGTAAATTGGCTGCAATTATTTACAGGTTTTGACTTGAAGTCCCATTTGCTTTCATGGATGAATGAAAGCAAAACACTTTTTTTTCTGTACAGTAGTGGACAAGGATGAAAAGAAGGTGCACGTGGGGAGGAGAGAGAAAGGAATAGCTAATTCACTGCGTTATTCTCCATCGTCCACACCCCACACATTTTTTTCCACCACTCCTCTTCTGCTCCACCCAGTGGTGTAGTCTACGTGATACGCAGGTATACGCCGGATATACTGAAGCTGCTGATGCTTCAGCTGCAAGAGATGACACAAATTGCTTGAATGTTTTAATTGGCAAGGCTTAAAAAACGTGCAAATTATTACTTTCGTGAGGATGTACCAGTGGCCCCATCGGAGCAGTGACAGATCAGTCAACTGTCCCTAGCGTCTTTCACACTGGCCTCTGGACATCAGGTAGTCACTACCTGACCTGGTCATGATCAAATATATTAGCATTGCTTGGCGGCATAAAAGAAAAATTATGCAATTATTTGTAAATGTAACTGACTGAAAACGAAAGTAAATGAGGGGAGAGAAGATTTCTTATCCTGTGGCTCCCTCTAGTGGACTGCAGTTGTCCTCTAGAGAGGGCATTTTTGCTCAGCCAATGCAAGTCTATGGAAAATCTTTGATTGTTGATAATTCAACAATCTCATTAGTTAGAAAAGATATAGAAACAAACTACAGATCAGGTCCAAGGTCTCTGACGAGTTTGGTGCCTGTAGCATTAAAGCCCTAAGAGGATATACAATACAGTTGAAAATTATTGGTCTCAGAAGAATAATAATCAGTTTAAATAGTATAACAGTATGTTGGCTTTCTCAAGCCAACATATAGCTAATAACTTAAGTAACATTGTGTTTACTTAAGTAAAGTGTGGTGGATCAGTGAATGCGAGAGAAGGGGAGAGATAACACACAGTATGTGTGTGTCTACAGCTGTTAAACCGAATACAATGTTTATATCTCCTTGTTTTAGATGATGAGAGAGATGAGAACTCCTGACCAACCTTGT
Source organism: Sinocyclocheilus rhinocerous (assembly GCF_001515625.1). Lineage (NCBI taxonomy): Eukaryota > Metazoa > Chordata > Actinopteri > Cypriniformes > Cyprinidae > Sinocyclocheilus > Sinocyclocheilus rhinocerous. The sequence goes on along the minus strand of NW_015653466.1, from coordinate 1,937,984 downwards.
GGACTGAAAGTCAGGCTAGGGAATTTAAAAACAGGCACTCTTAAATGTGCATTGAAAATTGGCAGATGATAAAACCTATTCTCCAGGGACCATATTCTTAAGATAAATGTAACTGGCTGAGAAAATGATTAACACTACACAGTAAGAAATCAGTCCAGTCTCCCCAGCTGTAAATGTCATTGGCTGTTAAATTCTTCTGTTTCTTATAATAAATTGACATGTTGATATCACATAAGCAGTCTTTCAGAATGCTCTCAGTTACACAGATGCATATTGTATGAATTAGTGAGTGTGGTGGTGCTTATGGGGTGTTGCTGTGGGACGGTGAGTATGAGGCTGGGAGGGAATATCAGAGTATACCCACTACAAAAAACTAGACTACACCACTGGCTCCACCCCCTCTTCATACTAAAAACCATTGCTAACAGGGCAATACAGGGTGAAAAGAGAGCCTCCTTCAAGCAGACAGCCCAGCACTAAGTTGTTCCTGACTTTGTCAGAGTGAGTTATTCATATAGTCCCACTCTGTCCTGTGTCCTTCATTAATATGTAATGTGCAGCACCTGCAATTACACGCAGAAAAGCTATTTCAGGTTTGATGCCCTGAATTACAACAGGCTAGGAAGCAGCCTTGAAAACACGAGGCTCCTGTCTCAGAAATTTTACATTAAAAATGAGTTATTGACATTTTACCTTGCCGGTCCCTTTTCTTTTCCAGTAAACAGAAATGCAGTACAGCCTGGATGGAGCTTCTAACAATGAAAAATGTTCTCTTTCAAACTAATTACAGTTTAAAAGTTAACTTTTTTTGCAAGAGGTACAATTTTTAAAGAGAAAATCTTAAGAAAAAAAAATGCTTAAATACTTCAGATCTCAAAGTACTGTTCCAGGAAGAACCTGAAATATTGGAGGAGACACTTAAGCAAGATTCTTAATCCACGTGAACTCCTCTGAAGTGGCCCAGTACACCTTAAAGTGGAAATAACAGGACAGCAGCCTAATCTCTTCCGCTTGAGTTCTGCTCTCTTGAAATCAATGATGGTAGAAAAGCTAGTGTGTCCCAGAAGAACAAAGTACAACAAACGCTGTTTGGCAGCTAAACAACATTGTCTGTCCTTGTGAAAAGTGCAGAAAGTCCTGACTGCACAATACAAAAACGTCATTCCACAGCCATCATGGTTTTATGGAAAATCAGAAGGCATTACATCAGATATTTCTAGGAATCAAAAGTGACAGAGCATTTTAAGTTCTTTTCTCTGTCATCTGGAAAATATGTCTTACGGCAAGTCTTTGCCGACCCCAGGCGGTTAATGCTGGAGGACCAGGCACAGAAATGCAGGGTGGGTTCTTCTGGTGAGGCAGTTTGACCAAAGACGTCTTGCTTGTTAGCAAGGTAGCTGCACGCAGAGCTTACATGCAAAACACAACATATGCTGGTGAAAAGCCATGCTGATTAATTGAAAAGGGAGTTATGTGAAATGACCTTATGTAGATCAGAATCAACCAACCAAAATTGTGAGATACCATCCCATATTTTGAATTTTTTTCTCTTATGTTTCTCCATAGTGACAGGCCTTCAAGTCAGATGATCTAATCTTAAAGTCAACATAACATAGCATTCACAACCTGTTCCACTTCCATGTGATGTATTCCTCAGTGAAACAAAATGGTCAAATAAATGAATAAATATTAATAAAATATATATGTACTTACTGGAAAACAGTGAATTTTGACTTCAGATTGACTTTCACAGCAACAGTGAATGGTGAGGCCAGGTCTACTGAGGATGTTTGTCTACACGTTGTTTTGTGTTTGTGTCTATTTTTATGTATAAATCACCACACTGTGGCTGATTATTGTGCTAATTAGCATAGTTAGTCTAGCACAGCTGGATTGTTAATTGCTCCTCTGGTTGCAGCAGCCGTGACAGACCAGTCCTATAAATGGAATGGGTTTGGAGGAGACCCCAGCCTCTGTCAAAGCTCAGTACATCACTGTTCCATATTAAATCCACACCTAGATTCCAAAAATTTGCCAGATTCCAACACCCTTTAATTACTTCTTCAGAAATTCACGTGACTCGTGATTGTTTAAAAATTCTCTCTGAAGTTACAGTCTCCATTCAGTGGGCTTGTGTGCTAAACCCACTCTGTTGGCTTTTAATCTATTTTTTAAAGCAAGCTGAGGGTATGAAGCCTCTCATGAATCATAAATCACAGTTTTTTTCTTTCTTCATTTTTTTTTGTTTTTTTAAGTATATTCACTATTATTCTGTATTATTTTTGACAAATTCAATGATTGTATAGCCTAGAAGGGTTTTGAAAGCTGCAGCTATTTTTTTTTTAAGTTAAATGAACAGAAATAAGGATGATATATAATAACAGATCTGTGAATGGCAACTGGCGAATTGTTAAAAAAATAACAATAATGACGGCTGCTCTGAGTACTTTCAAAGTATGTACTGAATTTAATGAAGAATTCCTCAACTGTTCTATGCAGGTATGTAGTATAAATCAACATCAATTTTAAGGCAAGTCAGTTATCTTATTTTCCAGACTTTAAATTTATATATATATATGCATATTTTAAATAGCATTTTTGTTTGTCCATTTGCCACTTGCTTTTCTTGTTGTTTTGTTAAATGATTTCTTTATCCTTTTGTGAATGAAGTGTCACTGAAAACCTCAAGTGTTGCTAAACAAGTATAATTTAACGACACTCAACAACTTCTTTGGTCTCTAAAGCCATTACACTTGAAAATGTTGCTGTTTTTGGAGCACCTTGTAAGTTGCTGAAAACGTGACTACTGTTGGTTAATTTTAGGATCATCTTTGAGCTGAAGATCTTCAAAGCTCAGCTGATCAGAGACTTCCCACGGTTGGCTTCTGTTCTCTCAGCGGGAACTGTGGTGAAGGAGCTAGCACACACTTTCTGCGTTAGAGTGTGGGTGACTGATCAATTGGCGTCCTACACACACCCCTAGAGAGGAACGTTCTTGAAAAGATGTTTGGGGACAAAACCTGACTGGTTTATTGCACTGCCAATGAAATTGTATTTAAATGACACTGTGTTGTAGATGGTAAAAATAAGAAAATAAAGATTTGGAGGTGCATTTCTGCTTAAAACACTGAAGTTGCATCATTACAATGCTGATTCTGAGACTTACTTAAAGTCAAAAGACAGACACAAATAAATAAGAGAAAAGAGAGAGCGAGATTAAAAAAAAAAGGAAAAAACAGACCTCAAAGAAGAAATAATGAAGACAGAAATGATGCAGAACCAAACAGAAAAGGTGCTTGTGGATGAAAGATATAGAAAAAAGTTCTGAATGATCAATAAATATGTCTCAGTCGGACTGTAGAGGGATAGAAGAAAAGAATGAAAATAAATCCAGTTGTGTTTGATTTAAAGTCACTAAAGGCTTCAGTAAACAGTAGCACTGGAGAACAGATAAGCACTGTCATCTCTCTAATCAATGTCTGAAGACTGTGACATTACAAGAAGCATCAATAAATACCGTCTCGGGGGACTTCAGTTTGGACACACACACAAACACTCTGCTCACTTACACACTGTAATGCTACATGTAGAGGAAAGGCACACGAAGATGAAGGTCTACACAAGAGTTTAATAGAATCCAAGAAGATGATAATCCATGAAGCAAAGGGAACAAGCAGCAAAATAACAATATCAACAATACCGGACCAAGAAGAACTGAAAGGGAGCAACTTAAATACACAGACCAAACGAAGATAATTAACTAACACAGGTGAACAGAATGAACTAATCAAAATGAGAGACAGAAACTAGGTCAAACTCAAAATGGGCATGAAGACAAAAACTAAATGAAAACACAACAAAAGAAGTCCATAACTGTGACACACACAGATGGGCCTATGGATTACAGAAAAGGTGCCGTTAGATGATTGAATTGTGTTTTCTAAGCTTTCAAAATCATTGTAATGAATAGTAGAAATGCTGAATTAAAGAAGCATCAGATAAAAGCTTTGGTGACACGACTTGATGGAAGACAGAAAGAGAGAAGGTTAAAAATGACATAGCAGATGTTACTGAAATTTCAAACTGTAGTGTCTTGAGAGCTAATAAATGTTCAACAAAGTGCCCAAAATGTGACTCCAGTAGGAATTCATGTGACATTTAAGTCTGAAGGCTGAAGTGATGACGTTCACTCTCGAGATCTTCAGAGGATTCTTACTCTCTTTTAAATGCATGGAATATTGAAAACAGAGCACAATTGTCACTCTTTCTTTCTCTCACTCCCCCTCTCATCAGGTGTATCTTCTCTCTCTCTCTCGTCTTTGGTCTGACATTAACTTTCAAAGGATCCAGTCTATAGTAGAATGAGTTGTATCAAATGTCACTGAGAGTGTTTGATGGACAATTCACCTCCCTTTAAATCATTGTTGCACCTGTTTTAAAGGGACAGGACACAGAAACCTGTCCTTTACAATTCTGTCATTGTTTACTCACCCTCATATCATTCCAAACCAATATGCTGTTATTTTTCCTTGAAACAAAAGCAGAGAAATCAGAAAACTCCTTTTCTACACACCAACAGTTTATAATGACCACTTCTTTTGGCCAAAACAGACAAAACAGCACAATAAAAGTATAGACTTGTGCACTATGTTATAAGTTTTCTGAAGTCATACGATAACTTTTTTTTTTAAACTAATTTAAATTCTCACTGAAAATGATATTTGTAACATGACACACGAAAATGATTTTGACGTAGTAATTCAGTAATGAATTTGACGATGTCACTGATGTCCAGTCTGACATGATACATCAAAAGCTACAGCAGATGGCATGTTTCTCATCAGGTCACCAGCGAGGCTTTTTTTGCAAGAACAAATGCTGTTTTAAAAAGTCGCTGCAGATGATATAAAATGTTGAATGTTTCAGAGATTTCTCTGAGGTTTGTTTACTGCAAAAATAGCATCTGGGGTTAGCAGAAAATAATCTTCCGTATTCACTGATTCATTCCTGCTAGATCATTTACTTGGACTTGTGTAATTGAACCCACCATAATGAACGTCTGCCAAGCTCTACAGCCAACTCCCAAGATAAATCAGGAGACATGCCAGTGTTTTAAAAGGATAAATAAACAATGTCATATTGTAATCTATCTACTTTCACCTCAAATCACAACTCCAGAGCGCAAACAGACAGCCTACCACTATGACCGTAGGATATCAAGTGCGTCATGAAATGATGTTTCAGTGTAATGCAGTGGCGAAGCAACAGGTGGGCCCACGTGGGCATGGGTCCACCCACTTTCAACTGTGGCCTACCCAATGAGAAGTTGGTAATTTTCCAAATGGATGTAATTTACTAAATGTTAATAATAACAATAATAACATCTTATTTCACTATAACTTCATATATTTAGTTAAAAAAAATATTAAACACGAGTTTTCGTGGTCAATTACAAGTCGTTTCTTAAATGATAATTTGTCCGTTTTTGTTAGTCTAACCCACTATGTTATGTTTACAATGTAAGGACATAATAGTAATATGCGTGTGTTTGTGGAGTTGAATTTGAAAATAGTGAAACAAATATCAAACAGTCAGTATATATTGGATGTCCCAATTGAAACTAAGTCTTAGCAATGAATCCAAACCATCTACAAATGAAACCAGACCACCTGCGGGTGATTTATATATCGGAAACTTCTGAGCTAAGCGTGTTTGAAGCATCATATTAGCATAGATAGTGTTTTAACAGATGCATCCTTTGTGGGAAGAAACACACAAACATTGTGCTAGATACTGTTCTCCACAACAAACTGCATATTTGCAGCTTTGCACATTTCTACAGTCCTCAAAGTTTATTCTCCTTTGAACGCGAACTGACAGAGACACTTGCTTATGAGATCCTCTGCAAAGCCCCATTGTCTCAGACTGAGGTAATGCTTTACAATAAACTTCCTTTAGTCAACATTAACTAACATTAACAATGAACAATACATTTGTTACAACATTTATTAATCTTTGTTAACGTTAGTTAATAAAAACAACTGTTCATTTTTATTTGTGTTAGCTACGGTATGAATGTTAACAGATATACAGTAACTTTTAGTAAATGTATTAGTAAATGAATAAATTAACATTAATGTTAATCAATGCTTTCTAGTGGTCTCTAGTGGTTAAACATGAGATATAATTCGTTTTGGGTAAATATAATGGGCAGTCTTTGGTCTCATTAATCTATTATTTGTTCCAGAGCAAATCGTTTTGGCTGAGGGCAAAATCTCCTTTTCAATTTTCAACTTTAATGCTGTATAACAGAGCGCTGCCTTTGTTCTTTTGACTGAATTGCCTAGCAACTTTTATAATAGCTGATGTTGTTGTTTATTAAATATTATTCAATAAATAGCATTTTATATAAATAATAGTAGTATTTAATAATAGTATTTAGTATAGTATAATAGAATTTTTTCTTAAGTATTTTCGTCTTGTTTTTCAGTAAAACATCTAAACATCTAAGACAAATTTACTTGAGAAACAAATATCTGTAAAATATCAAGACTTCTTTCCTTGAATTACTGTAAGTTTATTTATCTTACCCCAGTGGCATAGCCCTCACTAAACTGATTTAGGCTTATACAAGAAAAAAAAATCTGCCAATGCGGGAAAAATAAATTTAAATCAAGACGAAAACATGTCTTATTACAAGTCTTAATATCTTATGAAATTTTGTTTCTCAACCAAATCTTGTTTTTAATGATATTTCTACTGAAAAACAAAACAAAACAAAAACACTCGTTTAGAGTTTGAGATTGGGTTGTTTAGGGTTAGGGAACAAGTTCAGGACACACAAGTTCCCCACCTTCTCTGGATCTCAAATATAAGTATTGCATAAGACTGATTCCAGTTGACGTTATAGGCTTCAAAATCCCCAAAAAAACAACCTCACTCTGCTGGACAAATACATCATCTGACATTTAGGCCTGGAGCAAGCAGGAGGCTGTGCTTGAAATTATTCATTCTGAGTTTTCCATCAGACCCAAAAACTAAGGAACATAATGTACTACTTCTGTTCTGTGCGTGAGCAAGACCCTGCATGTTTTTTCTTCTTCTTCTTTTGTCTCTCTTTTTGATCTTGCTAGGCAAATTTACGGAATAAAAAGAATTTCACTTAATCTTGTTTCATCACTTTATTGTCTTTGATCAATATATTATCACTGTGTATTGTGCTGCCATCTGAAAGGCATATAAATATTGTTTTCAGTTCTTGTCCAAAAGTTCTCTTGGCTGACAAGCCATATCCAGCAGATTTGGGAAAAACATGATCATGTCTGCTTGATTGCCTGATTATTAGGCAGAGTTCAAGAAACAGTCTCTCTGCACGTCATACTAAAAGTTTTTCCTCATAAAATGCAAGACATCTTGATGCCTGCATTTGCATCCAATAAAGCGGTAACACTTTCTATGAAGCCCGTATTTATAATACATTATAAGGGTATTCTTAAGGCATTATAATGAATGCATAATGCATTATTAAAAAACTTATAATATGTTATATCAACTCATGAATAATCATAACAACAGTTATAATACATCATAATACTTACGTATTTGTGGTTATAAGTTTAAGAGTATGATTATTTATAACACACAATGAACACTACTTCATTTACATGGTTACATTTTATTTTGATGGTCCCCTTAATCAATCGACTATAAGCAACTTTGCAACTACATGCCAACTAACTCTCATTAGAGTATTAGTATGCTCAAGAATGGTAGAATCTAGTATGGTGGATGCAATGTGTTCATTGTGTTATAAATCATCATACTCTTAAAAGCTATAACCACAAATAAGTAAATATTATAATATATTAAAACTGTTCTTATGAATATTCATGAGATGATACAACATATTATAAGGTTTTTTATAATGCATTATGCATTCATTATAATGCCTTAAGAATACCCTTATAATGTATTATAAATACGGGCTTCATAGAAAGTGTTACCAATAAAGCTTCTAAAAAAGGCAGAAAGCAGCTCATGGGACACTACTCTTAAATTCTCACTTTACTTGCCACAAAAAAATATATATATATTTGTTTTACTTATAAAATCATGCTTTCATCACATGACAGAAGGTTGGATCTATGTTAGACATTAAATTAATACTGTGACTAATCTCCATTGTTGTTGCCAAAAAAATATATTTTTTTATCATCAGAGAATACTGAAACACATTCTCCTAAAATCCTGACAGACCATGGACCATTTATTTTGTTGTACTGACATATGCTAAGCAATAGCAGTAAATCATACAGCTGATATGATTTTTTTTTTTCATTTTCATTTCCCGTAGATAGAACTCACTGTACCCTCAGTGTAACTTATAAAACATTTATAAGTTTTGATGCGTTTATTTATTTCCACCCACCAAGGCCTTAATGGACTTTGTAATAGTGATGGTTGGGCTGATGCCCATTAGTACCAGGGCTTAATGTTTGCTCACAGAAGCATGTGGGCCACATTTAAAGTCTGGCAGGATGAGAGCATTGGCTTGACTTTGCTTGGCTAACTGCAGGTACCCACATTTGAAGCTAATGAATCTCCCTCTCTGTGTTTTAGCATGTCTGTTCTCCTTAGAGGGCAATGAGGCTTAAAGCTACAGAACATAGCATCTGGGTAATAAGCTTTTTAGTGTAAGGCTGTTTGTGCATTCATCTGCGAAATGATTATGACCAATTTTTTACATTAGCAGAACATGCTAATGAATCTGTTTTTCAGGTTGCAGCTACGATATGGACAACTTCTGTAAGAATCCAAAAATACTGTGCACATTTTCAGCCATGCTGACCCTTGTAGACGTACAAAAACTAGAATTACACAGCATTTATCAAATAATTCCTTTGATAGCACAGTGG
>NW_015653466.1:1915725-1928902 GCF_001515625.1 Sinocyclocheilus rhinocerous | reverse complement strand
ATATATGTAGTGTAAGGAGACAACCTGAGATATTCAATAGTATAAGAAGCCAATTTTAAGCATAGTTAATTAAGGTATTTATTAAGGTATAAATGTATTAAGGCATACATATTTCAAAGTAAAAAGTGAAAATAAAAATAGGAAATAACAGGAAATAATTATATAAAATCTGAATATATAAATGTAAATCAGAATATATAAATCAATCTATCTATCTATCTATCTATCTATCTATCTATAGTATATAAATATATCTAATGCATAAGTATAAGTAAAAATGATCTCAATATTATTATATTATTATTCAAAATAAAACATTAACACACACACACACACATTAAACTAATAATAATAATAAATTAATTAAATAATTAATTAAGCATTATATGCTGTGTTTTAGCATGTCTGTTCTCCTTAGAGGGCAATGAGGCTTAAAGCTACAGAACATAGCATCTGGGTAATAAGCTTTTTAGTGTAAGGCTGTTTGTGCATTCATTTGCGAAATGATTATGACCAATTTTTTACATTAGCAGAACATGCTAATGAATCTGTTTTTCAGGTTGCAGCTACGATATGGACAACTTCTGTAAGAATCCAAAAATACTGTGCACATTTTCAGCCATGCTGACCCTTGTAGACGTACAAAAACTAGAATTACACAGCATTTATCAAATAATTCCTTTGATAGCACAGTGGTACAAGGAGCTGTTGTCATACAGTCATCCTTTGAATATAATCTGAATATTAACCAAAAGCTTTTCTCTTTCTATGTGAAAACAACAATCTGCCAGAGTCAGCACATCTGAAATAATCCATTCGAGTGAAAGAGTAAAACTACAAGCCACAGGCAGTCCGAACAATTCTCTCCAAATCATGCTTCCGTTTAAACTCATCCTGTGGTCACAGTAAGCTCTCTGTACAAAACAGCTCAACTCAGCAAGATACCAGCGTTCCTAAACACAGCGGATGAAGACAAATGTTTGCAGGCACCATAAGGTGTCTGCTCTTCCCATCTTTTTTTTTTCCCTTAAGCTTAATGCATCCCAGTGTGATAAATTATCAAGAGCCAAGAAACCAAATCAAACTGAATCTTCTAAATACGCTTGTTCATGGCACTTCAAAAAACAGTTGGCGATTTACGCCACTGAATGGATGCGGTCAGCCTTTGCATAAAAGGCTAGTGGGGGAGATCACATGCAGGAAGGGAGGAAGGGAAGGACGAAATGAAATTACACCAAATAACATGTAACGGAGGGGAATGCATAAGCAGCTCTGCGATCCCCAATGGCAAACTACGAGTCGTTGAAACCAGAAGGCGAGCTGCAATTACTCTCAGAGAATAACACTGTCCAAATCAATCATTGGCAAAACCCAGACAGCTGCCAGGGAGAATGAGGCGCAGTCCGATCGGACGCACGCTCCGACGCTCCAGTCACCTGAGAGTTTTGTCATAACAACCCCCCCCGCACCCCAGTCTTAATTGCGGAATGATTAACGAGCTCGTGGGAGACGTGTCCTTGAGCGTGCCAGAGAAAGCAGACGACCGCATCAGTCCTCCAAAAACTGTTCCAAAAGCTCAAGTTAGACACATACCAGGGCCTCAGGAGTCTATCATGTTCTGCAAATCAGCATGAATGGGTAAAAATTGTGGAAATGGATGAACATTACAAAGTAAACAACTCAACCACACTTGCAAACATATTAAAATCAAAATGATCTCAAAATGTGTGAGCCGGTTTTAGCAACCACTCAGCTCAAGTGAAGTGCACCTTCATTCCAGCATCATTCATTACACTTAGGCTGACCACACATTTGAAGATTTTAAGGCAAAATTAACACACACACACACACATTAAACTAATAATAATAATAAATTAATTAAATAATTAATTAATACAGCATTATATGATAATATGAAAACCATAATAATAATAATAATAATAATAATAATTCTGTGATTAATGAAATATCTTCTGAAGGTCTGGAAGAACGTCTGGCTATTATTAATGTATTATAATGACACTGACAAAAATAATCAAATTCGTCAGATCTGTAACCTAACATGATCAGTATCTCTCGTGCTTTGATCCGTGCTATGAATATTTAAGCATGTGTATGTTGATGATTCTTATTTGCATTAATGAGAATATTTTAAAAGGTCCATGTGTCATTTAGCACTTAGGGAAGTTTAATTTTAGAAAACCTCCCACAGATCTGTGCCAGGTACTTTTATTACTGCAAAAAAACTCAAATTTGACCATTAACGTGGCGGTAAGCAGCACTTACTGACAGCTTATTAAAGAGCAGAGACCTGATGAGTATAATTAGCTCATCTGTTTCCCTCCACAGATGCACTGGGGACATTAATGTGTTACTAAAATCTCTCCTGGATGCATGCTCGTCACTGATTATGCAGATATTGTCAAAAACAAAAGCAGGCTGCATTTAAATGTACATTAAAAAAGTGCCAATCATCCTATAACAGGAGAATTCTAGGACCAAATGTTAAATTAACACTATATTTTATTAATTGAAAAAAATAAATACAAGGATATAATGAAATTAGGGACAACACTACAACTAGGATGCCCTGAGTCTAGATTTACAACTACTTACATCAAGTTTTACAACTATTCAAACGTTTCAGTAATGAGCATGAAAAGGAAAATTATGGTGAGTAATCAACAATTTCCCTAATTAGTGTATCCTTTTTTATCTATCTATTTTTAGTAAGCTTCCTCTAAAATTTAATTAAGAGGGTTGCAACGTGATGCTTATTGTATATGTGCTTTTGTTTCTTTTTTCTTCTGTGCCTTTGTGAATATAAGAGAGAAACAAGAGAAAGAGAGAGAAACTTCATTCTACAGGCCTCCTCACAGGTGCCTTTTTACTGTGCTGTTGCACTTACCAGTGTTCCTAAAGCGGTGGGCAACATCTAAAATTAGATGCAGAGCTGATGCTGATTCAGGCCACGCTTAGAGCCCAGGCTGTTTCATTAAAGAGATAGGTATGCCCTATAGGTCACAAACTCATACAGGATCCGTCACGAAAAAAACACTGAGTCAATGCTACTCTTCACCCTCACCCACACGCTGCTCCAGAGAGGCATTTCAGAACAAGCAGAGAGTTAAAAGATTGTAATGATCAGGAGACACTCTGGTGAGCCAGCATCAGTTTTGAGTCCTTATGACCAGTATTTAGCCTAAACATGAACAGTTTTGAGCCATTTGTCTTGGTGTTCCTGTAGCTCCTGTTGTCCTGTTGTTCAAAATGAAAATATAATCATTTCCATAAAACATTTGGCTTGCTCGCTGGAATTGTAAGGCTGCTTTAAAACAATGTGTTCAGTCAAATCAAACTAAACTGCAACTGAACTGAACAAAATCAAACAGAAGAACGTAACTGAACCAAACTAGTTTGAACTGAACTAAACCTAATCAAACTGAACTAAACAACTGAACTGAACTGAATCACCAGAACTGCACTGCACTGTACTGAACTCAACTGAACAAAATCCAATCAAACCAAACATTTGCTTCTGCTTCAAATCAAACCACGTTGAATCGACTCAACTTGAATTGCACTGTACTGAACAGAACTGAACCTAATCATACTGAACTGAATAACTAAAGTAAAATAAACTGAACCAAACTAAATCAAACTGAACTCCGCTGATTCAATTCAACTTGAATCACACTGAACTGAATGGAATAAAATCATGAACTAAACTGAACCGAACCGTATCAGACAGAACTGAACCAAATCAAACTGAGCTAAAATTAATAACTGAACTGACCTGAATGACGGAACTGAAATGAACCAAATCAAACTGATCCAGATTGAATAACTGAACTGAACAACTAAACTCAACCAACCTGAATCAAACTTGAACTGCACTGAACAACTGAATCAAATTGAATTGAAAATTTGTAAAGATTGGCAAACAATGCCATTTACAAAAGCTCACAAAATATTAATCTACTAAAAAGCTAAGAAAGATTAGAGTTAAGATTTCAGGAGCAAAAATTAACAAATATTGGTGGCCTAATGATTAAAGATATGAGCCGCTTGTTTGAATCTGGTTGAGATGATTCATCCTTTCTGCTCTGTCACCTCATACACCCTTCAGCAAGAGACATAACCTGACTTGGCTCCTGCAGAACTGTTCCTGTAATTAAATCTGTGTCTAACACGTCACATGGGATAAAAGCATCTGCTAAATGACTAGTAACTAGGCAGGCATCAGACAATGACACACTAATGGCGAAGCATGCCTGCCTTATCACTGGAGGGTCTTTAGCCGAAACTGGCATCTCCTTGAAGACCAAAGATTACAGGAAAGAAATGCTCTGTACAAGGTTGATGCCTACAGTCAGTACACTGCTTTAAAAACATGCAAAACCTTTGAATATAATCTGAATATTAACCAAAAGCTTTTCTCTTTCTATGTGAAAACAACAATCTGCCAGAGTCAGCACATCTGAAATAATCCATTCGAGTGAAAGAGTAAAACTACAAGCCACAGGCAGTCCGAACAATTCTCTCCAAATCATGCTTCCGTTTAAACTCATCCTGTGGTCACAGTAAGCTCTCTGTACAAAACAGCTCAACTCAGCAAGATACCAGCGTTCCTAAACACAGCAGATGAAGACAAATGTTTGCAGGCACCATAAGTTGTCTGCTCTTCCCATCTTTTTTTCCTTTTTGGTCAAGCTTAATGCATTCCAGTGTGATAAATTATCAAGAGCCAAGAAACCAAATCAAACTGAATCTTCTAAATACGCTTGTTCATGGCACTTCAAAAAACAGTTGGCGATTTACGCCACTGAATGGATGCGGTCAGCCTTTGCATAAAAGGCCAGTGGGGGGAGATCACATGCAGGAAGGAAGGATGGGAAGGACAAAATGAAATTACACCAAATAACATGTTACGGAGGGGAATGCATAAGCAGCTCTGCAATCCCCAATGGCAAAGCATGAGTCGTTCAAACCAGAAGCTTTTAGCAACCACTCAGCTCAAGTGAAGTGCACCTTCATTCCAGCATCATTCATTACACTTAGGCTGACCACACATTTGAAGATTTTAAGGCAAATTTTAAGCCTGATTTGCACCCCCGAACGGATGGGGGTGGCCCGATTCAATGCTTGTTGCAAAAATTTTTTGTCCAAAAAAATCCTCTATTGTGTGGTGTTCTTATGATTATTAAACTGCTCTTGAACGAGACGGAGTGTCCTTGATATTTACAACTCTTGATTGGGCTGCCTCTGACTTCACCTACCGGATGTTGCGTGCTTCTATAGCTGAAACTTGACAGCCACAAACCATGAAAGTAGAGTAGTACTGTGGTCTCCCATGGTTTTAAAACCAGTTAAGATTTGAAAATCGTCTAGTGTGTCCCAGGCCTTACTGAGAATTTCATGACTAATGGTCCGAACAAAGGAGTTTGAAATATTCTTATTATTATTTTTGAAGCAACTGAACATTGGCTTAAAAATCTCAGAAACAGGAATTTGTCTCCACTACATATCATACTACATACATACATACTACATACCATACCATTGCAAACAAAACCAGAAATTATGAATGATTCATGATTGTATTTATTGTTTGACCCTTGTGCCAGATTTACAGAAATAAACAAATGATGTGTCAATTGAAATATGAGAAGTGATATGTGAAAGTGCCCCTATCATGCTATTTGAAAGCTTCATAATTTGGTTTTGGGAGTCCCCAACAACAGGTTTACATGCATGCAAGGTCAAAAAACACTTTAATTTTCTTATGATATACATTTAATTTTGCCTTATTTCTCAATGCCTTTCAAACGATTTGTTCGAAGATTCATCTTTCCAAACCCCTCCTTTGCATGAGGCTACTCTGCTCTGATAGGTCCGATGACCCAGTCTGTTGTGATTGGTCTACTGCATACAGCGCATGTCGGAAACGGAACGTAGTAAAGTCCCAAAAAATAATGGTATTTGCGTTAGGTGAACACAGACATGGAGTACTGATAAATCATTGCTATTTGTAAACCAACGTATTGCTCCATCCTTTAGCATGACTCCAAGTAATAAGAACGACAGACATTCTATATTAATCGACACATTTCTAGGCAATAAAGGGCACACAGCTGATTATCAGAAATCTAACATGAGTTAGCTGGAGACCTACAGCTGCATTGAGTGTGTACACAGCACAACACACAAAACGTATGCAAAAAAATGTATTTTGCACACTCGATAGAACATTAGAGCAAGAATTATTAATAATACTTACAGATTGTGATTCAGAGGAGCAAGCTGTTCCAAACAAACTGGGGACTGACTCATCTTTCAAGGACAACCGTTTTACAAATCCCACATTGAACTTGTGGAGATTGGGAAAGCAGTCGTCAGTGAAATGGCAGGAACACAACAAAAGTTTGGGATTATACTCCTGTGGTATTGTGGTAAAGATTAATTTTAACCACTGATTCTTCACAGTCTCATCATTTGGAAGTGAAAAAAAAACCTAATTAACTTCCACAGCACAGAGCACAGTGTCTTCTCAACATTATGTTATCCACACGAATGAGCTACAGCGTTTGAAGGGGGTTCAAGTTTTCACAGAATGTCCATGCAGAACGTAGGCAGGCATTATGCAAATGTGGTAACTTTTGACGTGTGAACTTCACGGAAATGGGATTCGAATTTTAAAGACTCATTTAAGTGATTCAGAAACGACGTTTTCTTTTGCGAGACACTAACTTTATTTATGATGCACTTTCAGCTTTACAACTTTGCAGACTTCACGAACAGCTACATTACACACTGCATGAAAGCCAATTTTCAAAAATCCATAATAGGGGCACTTGTGAAGAAAAATATTAAAAATAACATGTGAACAGAATATGTTAATTTTACATCATCTCCAATCAAGGTGTTATTTTGACAAATTATGGAAAAGAAAAAAAAGAAGAAAATAAAATATTACTGGTGTGTATTTGGCATACATAAAATGCTAGCTTTGAAATTAGCCTTCACAAGGAAAAGGAGACATTTATTCCAACTTTTATTCCAAAAATGTAATTTCCATGATAAACAATATATGAACAATATATATATATACAGTAGATGTGGTGAAAATGGCACTGTGGTGGGGACATTGTTATTCGGCAAATAAACTAGGGAGAGTGTGAAAAGTGTTTGTTCCTCTTCAGGAACTCTGCTCGTGGGTTTCGCATATGGATCCGGTGGAGGGAATGTAGACGGGCGCGTCCCTATTGTAAGGCATTTGCGAACATCACACCAATGAACAATGGAATCTCCAACGCAGCGTCTCGTTCCCTCGAGGAACCATGGTTACATACGTAACCTGAGACGTTTTTTTAAGTTCAAAAGTGCCCATAGTTGAAGAAACACCTGTAAATGTGGCAATTAGAAACACTGAATTCCTGGAAAAGCATCTCGGTTATAAATGTTATAAACAAAGTGAATGTTTACAGAATGTTTTTAATTGATTATTTATTTTACAAAATGATGAAATGATGTCTAAAATGATTTTAGTCACTTTGCATAGGGCTTTTGAGAAAAAAAAATTCATAAGCTTACTTCAATCTTAGAGATGTGTTCTATGCTTGTGGTTCTCACTCAAGGAAGTTTTTTAGCATATTATTAATTTAATGTTTACTGTGTAAGGGAAACAGGTCAATTTAGCTCAAAGGGAATCATTAAAGATTTTAAAGGGAATTTGGACAGAATCACTGTTTTACGGCTGATCACTGAGACGGCCAGCGATTCATTGAACGAGCCGTATAACATCAACTCTGCAATGGATATTAATATCCAAAATATAGTGAAAACACTATTAATTAGCACAGTAACAAGACATTAACTTGTAAGCACAAAACTTTTGACCTCTGCTTCTCACAGAACACACCCTCACGTTCACAGAATGGCAGAGAGACTGCCTTTACATGTATATATGCACCAAAATGATGCTAAAAGGACTTATATGAACAACTATCACTTCTATACATAACTCCATATCATGTATGTAACCCACATATTTGACTATCATGTCCTAATCACTCATTGTGTATCTCATTTTGAATAACTATTGAATAGTTTAGGATTATATTCATGTTGGGTATGTATGAGTTTGAAGTTTCATGCTTTAAACGATTCTATTGAAAAACACTGGCACACGCAATGAAATCAATTCAGCTATAAAACAAGGCATTACAAAAATGAGGGACACGCTCAACTTCTACCTTATTGTACGATCTCAGATGTTACCTTTAAGTTCACTTACTGCAGTTTAACAATGAAGTTGTTAACTCTGCGTTCATTCAGTTCATTCATCCAAACGGTCGCGCGCTGCTTACGTCACACACGCAACACACACACACATACCAGTCTCAACAGAAGCTTCTCATCTTTCATCCGCAGCAATGGAAAAGATGAAATAACTTGGTTTATGCTCACAATTTAGATTAATCTGCCCGCATTCTCCACCAATAATATGTAAGGGAAACAGGTCAATTTAGCTCAAAGGGAATCATTTAAGATTTTAAAGGGAACTCCACCAATAATATGTAAGGGAATTTGGACAGAATCACTGTTTTACGGCTGATCACTGAGACGGCCAGCGATTCATTGAACGAGCCGTATGACATCAATTCTGCAATGGATATTAATATCCAAAATATAGTGAAAACACTAGTAATTAGCACAGTAACAAGATCGGCAGTTTAAGACATTAACTTGTAAGCACAAAACACAAGATACTCCTCTTTTCAATATAAATAAGGCTTTATTGGATAAATCTAAGACATATAAACTAATCTAACACATAAACACACGCATTCACACAAGTTGCAGAAAGAGAGAAAGTGAGGAAATAATTAGTTTAAGAGAATGAAAATGTGAAATCCCAAGTTTACAGCAATATGTGCAATTGCATAGATCTGAACAACCATCATTCACTTAATTAACCCTCGCATTGAGTTCCTCAATGAGGTTAAAATTTAGAACACGAAACTCTCAACGGAAAAGAAAAGGACTAAAGTAAAGAAATAGAAGTAAAGTTTGACGAGACTAGGTGGTGTTTCTCCTCATGGTTTTGGAGGAGATGGCATGTAAGCCAGAGCACGCTCAAAAGCTAAAGAAGCATGATTAAAAAGGAAACACGGCTCAAAAAGGCAAGAAGGAAGAGCCAAAAGCACGACTAAAAGCGAAAAGCTAAAAGCCGCATGGCTAAAAAGCATATAACTAACAAGCATGACTAAAAGCGAAAAGCTAAAAGCTAGACACAAAAAGCAAAGTTTGATGGTGTCTTGAGTATTTAAACTGGGCTTTTGGACACCTCCCAAATTGTGTTTTGACCAATTAGATGTCGTCTTTGCTCGGGGTGTAGTATATTTCTCCTCCCAATTCATAAATCAAAATGTTATCTTATCAGTCACATGGTCCGCGTTTTTCCCGCTCTTGCAGAGTATAATTTTGGACATGATTTCTATAACAAGAATATGATACATTTGACAAAGAATTGATTGGAAGAAACAAGAAGATTCAAAAGATTCAAACACACACATACTAAACATGAATAGGAACCCTTAAGCTATTCAATAGTTATATACACAATATACACAATACGTGATTAAAACATGATAGTTAAACGTGTGGGTTACATACATAATATGGAGTTATGCATAGAAATGATTAGTTGCTCACAACAAGTCATTTTAGTGTCATTTAGATGCATGGAAAGGCAGTTTCTCTAGCCTTCTGTGGATGAGGACATATTCTGTGAAGACCAGAGGTTAAAATGTCTGTAAGGAATCTCAGTCTGTTCTGTGTCTCAGAGGTGGGGGAAGCCAATCCAAAGAGCTTGTGATTGCTATCACTGGTTACCATGTGATGGTCACGCCGTGCATCTCTTTTGACCATTAATCTTAATTACTTGCTCCAAAATTGACAATCTCCTTGGAATTGTCAATAAGTGTTCTTTTGTTTAAATGCTGTGAGCTACTCAACGCTGCTCGTTGGTTCAGGCTTGTGGCGCCAGGATCTGATTTACGACATCCTGTGTCTTGGGCCTCTGTGGAATTTGGTTCCTCATGTTTCAACCATGTTTTGACCAAATCTTAGATTGTCTGATTCGGTCTGATATCCTACAACTGACTCTACAAATATTTTGAGTGAGGCATAATGAGAGATAATTTGCATCAGAAACATACAAGCGAGCTGTAAGACTGGGTGCATAAAATAATTTCCTGAATATGTGCTCATTTAGGATCAGTAATGAAGAGCCTTTATACTCTCAGCATGGCAGATCAGTGCAAAAGCAATAGCATGAGTAGAGGATGGAAAGGTCATGGTTATAACCATTATTTGTGTCCTTCAACTACTCAGTCTTAACTGCATGTCCTTCATCTACTCAGTCTTAACTGCATGTCTCGACTTCATGCCCCATAACTCCAGTTTATGGACCAGCCGGTTCAGTTCTGGTATAAAGATAAAATGAAGGCGTCCTCACATTCCTGTCCAATCTTATAAAGTGTCTCTAATGGACATTAACATTATGGCTTTAAAATTAGATAGTAAAATATAAAAAAATTGCATAGTAAAACATAAAATAAGGAAAATCAAGGCTTTATATTGCATAATTATTTAAACTGCTTGGTCACTGTCATAACTTGGAAGAAGCGATTAGTCAACAGAAGAGATGAGTGTTTTGCGTAATACTTGTTTATAGATCTGTTGTTTAAATTATTACTTGCTGCTAGGAAGGAATATTTCGTTTTCTACCTATTTCTACTTTCTATTTTCGTTGGAGTTTGTAGTTTTGATTGCACTTACTGGTAATTATAATAATTGCGCTCCTCTAAGAAGGAGCCTGTGTTATTTGCATTGCTCCCTTCCTGCACTTAAGTGCGAACTGTAGTTTCGACTTGAGCAGTTGCCCTGCTATAGGCTACTGGCTGTGCTAATTAGAAGGCGGCCACAGCTGTTTTCACTTTAGTGTCTTAGTCTGTGTACTTATTTGATGTGTGTGTCAGCGGAAGCATTCAGTCCTCGTGTTCAGCCCTCCTCGTGTGAAGACCAACGAGTGTAAAGACCTGCGACTTTACCTGTGCGACTTCCCGAGCAACGAAACTGGCAACGCACTTAAAGGTGGGGTAAGCGATTTTTCAAAAACGCTTTAGAAAACGGATTCGGGCCGACTAGCAAAACAAACTTGTGGCCAATCAGCAATAAGGGGCGTGTCTACTCATGATGTGGAGGAGAGAGCGTTCAGTGCACAGGACGGACATTAGCGAGCCGAGCGACAGAAAGATAGAGATGGCGTCATGATAAAAAACAAAAGAGGAAAATGTCTGTGGAACAAAAGAAGGCTTAAGGCAATAAGGCAAGAAGTAGGACCCGTGTAAATATCGGATCAGCTTTCCAGCGCTGGAGAGAACTCAAGGAGCGGAACATCTGTAAAAGACAGTTTCTGTACCATTCTGTGAGCAAGGACATGTTCTGTGAAGACCAGAGGTTAAGAGGTCTGTAAGGAATCTCAGTCTGTTCTTTGTCTCAGAGGTGGGGGGAAAAGTAAATCCGAAGAGCTCGTGATCGTGATTACTATCACTGGTTTACATGTGCATCTCTTTGACCATTAATCTTGTTTACTTGCCCCAAAATTGACAATCTCCTTGGAATTGTCAATAAGTGTTCTTTTGTTTAAATGCTGTGAGCTACTCAACGCTGCTCGTTGGTTCAGGCTTGTGGCGCCAGGATCTGATTTACGACATCCTGTGTCTTGGGCCTCTGTGGAATTTGGTTCCTCATGTTTCAACCATGTTTTGACCAAATCTTAGATTGTCTGATTCGGTCTGATATCCTACAACTGACTCTACAAATATTTTGAGTGAGGCATAATGAGAGATAATTTGCATCAGAAACATACAAGCGAGCTGTAAGACTGGGTGCATAAAATAATTTCCTGAATATGTGCTCATTTAGGATCAGTAATGAAGAGCCTTTATACTCTCAGCATGGCAGATCAGTGCAAAAGCAATAGCATGAGTAGAGGATGGAAAGGTCATGGTTATAACCATTATTTGTGTCCTTCAACTACTCAGTCTTAACTGCATGTCCTTCATCTACTCAGTCTTAACTGCATGTCTCGACTTCATGCCCCATAACTCCAGTTTATGGACCAGCCGGTTCAGTTCTGGTATAAAGATAAAATGAAGGCGTCCTCACATTCCTGTCCAATCTTATAAAGTGTCTCTAATGGACATTAACATTATGGCTTTAAAATTAGATAGTAAAATATAAAAAAATTGCATAGTAAAACATAAAATAAGGAAAATCAAGGCTTTATATTGCATAATTATTTAAACTGCTTGGTCACTGTCATAACTTGGAAGAAGCGATTAGTCAACAGAAGAGATGAGTGTTTTGCGTAATACTTGTTTATAGATCTGTTGTTTAAATTATTACTTGCTGCTAGGAAGGAATATTTCGTTTTCTACCTATTTCTACTTTCTATTTTCGTTGGAGTTTGTAGTTTTGATTGCACTTACTGGTAATTATAATAATTGCGCTCCTCTAAGAAGGAGCCTGTGTTATTTGCATTGCTCCCTTCCTGCACTTAAGTGCGAACTGTAGTTTCGACTTGAGCAGTTGCCCTGCTATAGGCTACTGGCTGTGCTAATTAGAAGGCGGCCACAGCTGTTTTCACTTTAGTGTCTTAGTCTGTGTACTTATTTGATGTGTGTGTCAGCGGAAGCATTCAGTCCTCGTGTTCAGCCCTCCTCGTGTGAAGACCAACGAGTGTAAAGACCTGCGACTTTACCTGTGCGACTTCCCGAGCAACGAAACTGGCAACGCACTTAAAGGTGGGGTAAGCGATTTTTCAAAAACGCTTTAGAAAACGGATTCGGGCCGACTAGCAAAACAAACTTGTGGCCAATCAGCAATAAGGGGCGTGTCTACTCATGATGTGGAGGAGAGAGCGTTCAGTGCACAGGACGGACATTAGCGAGCCGAGCGACAGAAAGATAGAGATGGCGTCATGATAAAAAACAAAAGAGGAAAATGTCTGTGGAACAAAAGAAGGCTTAAGGCAATAAGGCAAGAAGTAGGACCCGTGTAAATATCGGATCAGCTTTCCAGCGCTGGAGAGAACTCAAGGAGCGGA
>NW_015653466.1:1876899-1915601 GCF_001515625.1 Sinocyclocheilus rhinocerous | reverse complement strand
GGTCTCTCTAAGCGAGATCCCAATTCGTCGGTCATCTGACGTGACGTCGAGAGTGACTGACTGAAAGGGAACATAGAAGTGAGCTGTAAGACTGGGTGCATAAAATAATTTCCTGAATATGTGCTCATTTAGGATCAGTAATGAAGAGCCTTTGCATGGCAGACATGGCAGATCAGTGCAAAAGCAATAGCATGAGTAGAGGATGGAAAGGTCATGGTTATAAGTGTCCTTCATTACTCTTCTTGGAGTCATATTGAGATTGCAATATCTCTGAAACTGAACCAAATAGGCCTTAAAAATGAAGATGCCAAAAGGAAAAATTCTAATAGGTCATTAAGACATCTTAAATACTACTTGAGGTACAGGCATGCAAACATTGGAGAAAAAAAATTGAAAAGGTGCTTTATGAATTGTCACCACTACCATATAATGAACAAAGATTGCTAAAATCAACAGACTTTACTAGACCAATCTAGTAAAGTCTACTAAAATCTAGTAAAGTCTGCTTTAATCTAGTAAAGCGATTAGTCAACAGAAGAGACGGACGGCAGTGCGTGAGTGTTTTGCTTAATACTTGTTTGTAGATCTGTTGTTTAAATTATTACTTGCTGCTAGGAAGGAATATTTCGTTTTCTACCTATTTCTACTTTCTATTTTCGTTGGAGTTTGTAGTTTTGATTGCACTTACTGGTAATTATAATAATTGCGCTCCTCTAAGAAGGAGCCTGTGTTATTTGCATTGCTCCCTTCCTGCACTTAAGTGCGAACTGTAGTTTCGACTTGAGCAGTTGCCCTGCTATAGGCTACTGGCTGTGCTAATTAGAAGGCGGCCACAGCTGTTTTCACTTTAGTGTCTTAGTCTGTGTACTTATTTGATGTGTGTGTCAGCGGAAGCATTCAGTCCTCGTGTTCAGCCCTCCTCGTGTGAAGACCAACGAGTGTAAAGACCTGCGACTTTACCTGTGCGACTTCCCGAGCAACGAAACTGGCAACGTGATAATGCTCAAAAAGATAAAAAGTTATAGACACTGAAGTGCCTTTAAAAAAATTGTACCACACAGAATTTTTTTTTATTTCATATAAAAATACATGAAATCAGTCCTGGAGCAATCCAGAAAAGTAATGGATTGCCCCGTTTGACGAAAAATATTTACCAAATGTATTGAAGGGTTCTACCAAATATTTTAGTCATTAAACATACCACTGCATAATTTTTCAATTATGAAACAATAGACAGAGTCTTAGAGATCGTATAAGTGATTTATTTGAGCACTAGAAAAATACAATAATAATTTTTGAGTAATAAAAAGAAATAAGAAAAAAAGAATGAACTATGTATGCCAAGTGCATCCTGTGATTGCTAGACAAACAGCATTCACACTGATAGCTGCTCATACAGTCAGTAATCACATGCTGATGGCTGGTCATACAGATGGTAATTATACAGATGGCCGGTCATATGGTCAATAATCACACTCTATTCATATAGACCGCATTCACACTGATAGCTGTCATACAGACAGTAATCACATGCTGATGTGCGGTCAAACAGATGGTAATCATGCAGATACAGCCACATTCCCCACAAAACACACACACATATATGATCGCTAAGTAGCCGATCGCTAAGCTACGCCCCCATCAGATGACAGGTGCGTCACAGCGTGCGTCATGAGCCGTCACGAGAGAGCGCCAGAATTCAAATAAACAATATTCCGCGTATCTTTTACTTTTTTTTTAAATAAATGGTCTCATTCTGTTTGTGACACTGTATGCTACAAAACCATGTTGCTTTTTACTACCAAGATGCAGTTTTTTGAGCGTAAGTTATTCCATAACGGATACAAACAATAACTGTCCCCGAAGAAATGAGACGTAAACAAAGGAATTATCATCCATATTACAACATTATTGCTTCGTTGGACTAAAAGTGCTCTATGGGATGTTGTTCAGTGTTGTTCAGTTCTCTTTCTCTCACACCCCCCATCAGGTTGGCCGGGGTGGGGGCACTGGTCTGCTCATCTCAAACAATTGGAAATACTCAAACCACTCTCCCCTATGCAATTATAACTCATTTGAATCTCATGCGATTACTGTAATAGCTCCTGTACAACTCCAGGTTGTGGTAATTTACCACCTCCTGGGCAAATTCTAGGTACCTTCCTAGAGGAGCTGGATGGGCTGCTGTCCTCATTCCCGGAGGATGGCAGTCCACTTTTAGTCTTTGGTGACTTCAACATTCATCTGGACAAGCCTTATGCTACAGACTTCCATTCACTCCTTGCTTCATTTGATCTCAAACGCCTTACCACTACAAGCACGCACAAATCAGGCAACCAACTTGACTTAATTTACACACGCAATTGTATTGCAGACAACATTCTGGTAAAACCCCTACATATCTCTGACCATTTCTTCATTACATTTAAACTACATTTTGTTAACTGTGTGCCACCAACCCCTATACCGGTTACATTTAGACGAAACCTACGCTCCCTTTTACCCTCACATCTTCCCTCTGTAGTATCTTCCTCTCTTCCCTCACCTACCCATTTATCATCTCTGGATGTGAATGTAGCAACTGACACTTTATGCTCTACTTTAACCTCTTGTCTAGATGATATTTGTCCTCTCTCCTCCAGGCCTGAGAGAAGAGATCCCGCTTTGACGGGAAGAAGGGCTACCAGGTCCGCAAACCATGGCTGGCCAGGCCAGTACGGAGCTACTAAATTAGGAGACGCACACCATACCGGTGAACTCTCTCCAGAACTCCCGGGAGCAGAGCAATCGGGAGAAATGCGTACATACGCAGCCTCGGCTATGTCTGTACCATAGCATCCAGTCCGAGAGAAGCTGGATGTGAGAGGGAGAAACAGAGGGGACAAAGTAAGGTCTCTCAAGACGCAAACAAGTCCACCTGGGCTTGCTCTTTCAAACTTTTTCCAAATCTGCTCCACCACCTCAGGGTGGAGCCTCCATTTCCCGAGCCTCAGCCCCTACCTCGACAGGATGTCTGCTCCCATATTGACTGTCTGTGAGAAAACCAGCACATGATGGCCTCTCAGGTCTGGGAGAAAGTGTTTCAGAGCTTGAAACACGGCCAGCATCTTCAGGCAATTCATGTGCCACGTGAGATGGTGACCTCCCCATAGACCCTGGGTGGAGCGGTCACTCATGAACGCTCCCCAACCCATCAGGGAGGAATCCGTCGTTAGCGTACACAACGACAAGGAGTCTCCAGCACTGGGCCTTGTGATAGAAACCAAGGTTTCCTCCACATGCCTAAGGCACATAAGCATCGCCGCTCAACCTTGATCATGCGAAGTGGGTTGCCCCTCGGGGAAAAACCCTTTGGTCCTGAGCCACCACTGCAGGGGTCTCATGTACAGCAGGCCAAAAAGTATCAAGTTGGACGCAGCTGCCATCAGACCCAACAGTTTCTGGAACTGTTTGACAGTGAGTGACTGGCCTTCTCTCACTCTCTTGACTGCTGTGAGGATCGACTAAATCCAAGCAGGAGACCCGAACGGAAGAACCCGATATTGGTAAGCTTCGCCACCGAAAGCAAACCTGAGGAACTTCCTGCTTGGGAACGATTAAGTACCGGCTATAGAACCCGGACTCTGTCACGAGGAGGGACCACCTCGATGGCCTCCTTCCTCAAGAGAGTGTTTACTTCCTGTACCATTACCAGAGCCTGCAGTCTGCAGGACCCATTGTGAGACATTTGGCAGAATTTTCCACGCTGCCAGAAAGTCTACTAAGGGAATCAGTCTCTCAAGACTGACCTCTAGTGTACTTAGAGCGGCTAGCTCGGTGCCCTAAAGCAGAGGACCGGCAGGGGATGGCCGATCTAGCTGCTCTGGAGACCTCCTAGGAGGTAGCGAGCCTCCCAGAACCGCTACGTTTCCGGGCGGATGCTGAGAGATGCGCTCGCTGGAGACAGCTGTGCCCTGAAACACCGGGGGTGGCAGGGTTGACAGGCCGGTCTCCTGAGGGCATTGAGGAGAGACGGGCACCGGATGATGAGGTGTACACCACTCTTCCCCAGAGGGGCCTGCCCTCAGACGTCCTGAGCCATGGGCATCAGGACTTTTTGGCTGAAGTCTCCTATTGAAAATGACGGTCCTCAGACCCGTCATCTCCTTGGAAGACTTAGACTGACAAAACCAGAGCTTGCTGATCATCAGCGAGAATAATGGTCCGCAGATCCACTTTCTGCTTAGAAGCCTTTGGCCCGGGAGCACCACTCTGACTCCAGATATACTGGGGGAGTATGAGAAGCGATGCTCCCCAAATGAGGAGCTGGAACACGGCTAGGGCTGCTCCCGCCCAGCAGCCCCTGAGACCTGTGTCCAGCATTGGAAAATGTCGGTGCCTAGGGGTGATGCTGCAATGGGAACAGATAGCCCGCAGGTGTCTGTCACACCTTAGACATCGCCCTATAAACCTACTCGTTCAGCCAGTCAAATATAATTTTTTTAAAAAAGGACAGATGAGCTGGAATGAAAAATGGTTAAACCCATGCTCTCAACACCTCGGTGCAGAGACAGGGAAAACCGGTAGGTCCCGACATACCAACTCATATTTTGCTGACCACATCAACCTCCTTGGAGGAAGAGAGGTATAACACCATGCTCTAACTCAAGAATTTTTTATATACCAAGAGAGCACTTTATTTAGAGAGTGAGGGAGGAGAAAGGGTGAGGCCCGTCTCCGATCCCTCTGCTGAATAATATATATATATATATATATATATATATGTATACAAAATATATATCTAACTTCTCAAAGCCAGATGAATATTTATCATATAATTCCCCAGACTTAAATGCAGCCAAACAATCAGACAAGTGAATACGGTCTGATTATAATATATGATGTAATAAAAAGAATCGTCATAACGATCGGCAACGCGCGAGACACTCTCTTAATTGCATAACACTTTCTTCCCTTGAGAAGAAATGCCAACGGGAGCAGAGCTAAACATCCAAGGAAATGCACACTTGTACACTTAGGGACATTTTATGAATGAACACAGCCAGCCCCCTCAAGAGCTGACTGCGTGCTCCACTCCAAAACAAAATCGCGTGCATCCCCACCCCTAATTATAGCGAGGGCAGGGGGAAACGAGCGATCTAAAATGCAGTATGCTTTTCATATGCAAAAGACTGAGATGGCGAGTCCTCAATCTCATATACATCATTGCTAACATCAACCTCCTCGGAGGAAGATAGCTGCAGCATAGAGCTCTCACTCAAAGAGGGAAGAGACCGCAGTGCGGGCTTCCGAACCTCGAGAGAGAGCGCTAGATTCATATGCGATCCCAATCGCCGCCGTGGCTCAGCAAAAGTGGGACAGGAACCGTAGAGACTGCAAACACGGACACACTCCTCGAAGTGTACCCGGCTGGAGCGGAGCGGCGGGAGCACGATGCACAATCAGCCCCCTCGAGAGCTGACTGTGCGTGCTCCGCTCCCAAACAACAACACAACGATCGCGTGCATTCACACCCGTAATGTTTAGCACGGGCAGAGAAGAACACACAATCTAAAGTGCTGTCTGTTTAGCTCGCCATATAGAGGTGATTGTGCACTGTTAATACAAACAACAGTAAATAAGACTGACACTTTCACACAGAGCGCTTGCTGAAAACACAGAAGCTAACGCTGCTTGTTTCGGATGCGATTTTAAGCTCTCTGGTCTCTACGTCACCCCGTCTGTGACGTTTCGCCATTCCATTGGACTGATTTCACATGTGATTCAGAGCGTGGGCACACAGGGGCGTTCCTAACGCGTTTTCAACGCAGCTCAAGTTCCTGAAGGGGAACAAGTAGTTTTTGTAACTACAGAAGCTAATAATAACTAAAATAAATTACACTGAAACACTACTGTTTTAAAAAAAATGTTTTTTCATTGAAATTAGTCTCATGCTTACCAAGGCTGCATTTAGTTAATAAAAATGTCAGTAAAACAGTGATATTGTGAAATGTTATTGCAATTTAAAATATGTGCTTTCTATGTTAATATATTTTAAAATGTAATTTATTCCTGTGATGGCTAAGCTGAATTTTCAGCAGTCATTACTCCAGTCTTCAGAGTCACTGATCCGTCAGAAATCATTCTAATATGCTTATTTGCTGCTCAAGAAACATCTCATCAATGTTGAAAACAGTTGTGCTGCGTAATAATTTTGTGGAAAGCGCCATACTTTTTGAATCCAAACTTTTAAACAATAGTCTACATAATACCAACAATATTTTAAAAAATACTTTTTTGAAAGTATGAACAAGAAAATACAAATATACAGTGATAAAACTAAATAAAAAAATATTTAGTTGTATACATCCTTACACGTTTAACAGAATCAAAAACGTTATAATGAACTACATGATTAAACTAAATATTTTCCTAAAAAAAGTTAAGTTCATCTACATGAGCCATCTGATCGAATAGATTCACTAATTCAAACTTTAAAATAATACATTTGAAAGCAAGCACAGTATTGCAAGGTGTGTCACCTTGCTTAGCTATAGGCTGTGTGCACAACAATGCAACACTAAAAATAGAGATATAGTGTACTGTCATGCTACACCACTGGAAAAAGTAGCTTGTTACTGAAAAACCTCCACTAGTTTAAAAGTAGCATCATTACATTAGCATCAGTTACTCCCCAGAAAGCATCAGTTCACAGGCCTTACAGTGTTAGAACACCTGCCTTAGACACAATGGCAGAATGTAAAACAGAATGGCGCCGTTTCACCTGAATAACCAACCGACAACTTTTGGATCATGACTGTCCTTTGACAGCCATAATCCATAAATAGCATATTTAATGCACCACAGGCCTGTAACGGCGCTGATATGAAACATACAGGAACAAAAATCTGAGATTCACAGTTCACTGCCTCAAACTCACTCAAACAGTCATGTCATCAGGTTTATTCGTGCAGAAGATCTGGACCTCAGATTAGCGGAGGACCGTATCTGTGATTTGCTGAGGAATAAAGCAAGCGTGAATGTGATTATAAGAGCATATGGATGAGTGGAAGTATGAAGATATTTACTAGAAAAGGGTTCTGGCCTTACATGGCCCTAACACCCATGGCAGCTCTTCAGATCAAATCAGCTGTCTTCCAGGATGCCTCTTGAATTTAAATAGCCATGATGGGTCTACCCTCTTATGCCATCTCGCTCTCTCTCTCTTCAGTAGCATCTCCAGAGATCTTCCTGTAAGCCTCAGATACAAAATTACTAGCTTTTTATGAAGCAAATACCAAATGTCAACAACCAGAACATTTCACATAAAGAAATTGCGTTTGATAAGTAACGTCTCGGTTACGTCCGTTCGCGGCGGGAGCACGATGCACAATCAGCCCCCTCGAGAGCTGACTGTGCGTGCTCCGCTCCCAAACAACAACACAACGATCGCGTGCATTCACACCCGTAATGTTTAGCACGGGCAGAGAAGAACACACAATCTAAAGTGCTGTCTGTTTAGCTCGCCATATAGAGGTGATTGTGCACTGTTAATACAAACAACAGTAAATAAGACTGACACTTTCACACAGAGCGCTTGCTGAAAACACAGAAGCTAACGCTGCTTGTTTCGGATGCGATTTTAAGCTCTCTGGTCTCTACGTCACCCCGTCTGTGACGTTTCGCCATTCCATTGGACTGATTTCACATGTGATTCAGAGCGTGGGCACACAGGGGCGTTCCTAACGCGTTTTCAACGCAGCTCAAGTTCCTGAAGGGGAACAAGTAGTTTTTGTAACTACAGAAGCTAATAATAACTAAAATAAATTACACTGAAACACTACTGTTTTAAAAAAAATGTTTTTTCATTGAAATTAGTCTCATGCTTACCAAGGCTGCATTTAGTTAATAAAAATGTCAGTAAAACAGTGATATTGTGAAATGTTATTGCAATTTAAAATATGTGCTTTCTATGTTAATATATTTTAAAATGTAATTTATTCCTGTGATGGCTAAGCTGAATTTTCAGCAGTCATTACTCCAGTCTTCAGAGTCACTGATCCGTCAGAAATCATTCTAATATGCTTATTTGCTGCTCAAGAAACATCTCATCAATGTTGAAAACAGTTGTGCTGCGTAATAATTTTGTGGAAAGCGCCATACTTTTTGAATCCAAACTTTTAAACAATAGTCTACATAATACCAACAATATTTTAAAAAATACTTTTTTGAAAGTATGAACAAGAAAATACAAATATACAGTGATAAAACTAAATAAAAAAATATTTAGTTGTATACATCCTTACACATTTAACAGAATCAAAAACGTTATAATGAACTACATGATTAAACTAAATATTTTCCTAAAAAAAGTTGTTCATCTACATGAGCCATCTGATCGAATAGATTCACTAATTCAAACTTTAAAATAATACATTTGAAAGCAAGCACAGTATTGCAAGGTGTGTCACCTTGCTTAGCTATAGGCTGTGTGCACAACAATGCAACACTAAAAATAGAGATATAGTGTACTGTCATGCTACACCACTGGAAAAAGTAGCTTGTTACTGAAAAACCTCCACTAGTTTAAAAGTAGCATCATTACATTAGCATCAGTTACTCCCCAGAAAGCATCAGTTCACAGGCCTTACAGTGTTAGAACACCTGCCTTAGACACAATGGCAGAATGTAAAACAGAATGGCGCCGTTTCACCTGAATAACCAACCGACAACTTTTGGATCATGACTGTCCTTTGACAGCCATAATCCATAAATAGCATATTTAATGCACCACAGGCCTGTAACGGCGCTGATATGAAACATACAGGAACAAAAATCTGAGATTCACAGTTCACTGCCTCAAACTCACTCAAACAGTCATGTCATCAGGTTTATTCGTGCAGAAGATCTGGACCTCAGATTAGCGGAGGACCGTATCTGTGATTTGCTGAGGAATAAAGCAAGCGTGAATGTGATTATAAGAGCATATGGATGAGTGGAAGTATGAAGATATTTACTTGAAAAGGGTTCTGGCCTTACATGGCCCTAACACCCATGGCAGCTCTTCAGATCAAATCAGCTGTCTTCCAGGATGCCTCTTGAATTTAAATAGCCATGATGGGTCTACCCTCTTATGCCATCTCGCTCTCTCTCTCTTCAGTAGCATCTCCAGAGATCTTCCTGTAAGCCTCAGATACAAAATTACTAGCTTTTTATGAAGCAAATACCAAATGTCAACAACCAGAACATTTCACATAAAGAAATTGCGTTTGAAGCGAGATCCCAATTCGTCGGTCATCCAACGTGACGTCGAGAGTGTGAAAGGGAACTTCTACAGTCTGCACTTACCCATGACATACTCAATTGAAATAAAACCTAGTGTGCTTAATATATGAAAAGTTAGTATATAAGAAAAGGATAAATGAACATACCCACATGGGACTGAACCCAAAACCTTTATGTTCACATCAATGTTTCTTAAATGCTGAGTTACCACCTTAAAATGCTCCAGTATGTTCCCCTTTGGCCTACTGAACTATACTAAATTATACATATTTATTTAACCATCTGTGTAGTAAAAAACTTGTTTAAAATGAGTTCCCCAAGGAGAATCTTAAATCCTGCCAAGCTAATCAGTGTGTTGAGTCTGCACGAGACATCTAATTTGTGAACAAACTGGGACATCTTGTTCATGAATGAACTGAACAAACAAGGCGTGAGAAACTGCTGACCGGCAATAACTGACCAAAAGAGGCCATGACATAATGTAAGCAAATCTTGTTCAATAAGGAGAGAAAATAGGGTGGTAGAATGGTGTGGAAAAATAACTGATGACCACACACAACGTATGG
Organism: Sinocyclocheilus rhinocerous; assembly: GCF_001515625.1. Taxonomy (NCBI): domain Eukaryota; kingdom Metazoa; phylum Chordata; class Actinopteri; order Cypriniformes; family Cyprinidae; genus Sinocyclocheilus; species Sinocyclocheilus rhinocerous. The sequence continues at coordinate 1,905,771 of NW_015653466.1, read as the reverse complement.
ATGTTATTTGAAACTCATAATCCATTTATTTAGACTATTGCTGATAATAGGAAAACCCAATAAGGTCTGTTTTCTTGTCATTTGTGGAGACCATTGTGCTTAAACTACTTCTGAAATTTCTTATAAGACATACTTTTAAATAATAAATCACTTGTGAATGACTCAGTGTTTTTAATGGATCTTTAGACTTAATTCATTTATTTGGTTTTAATGGGATAGTCACCCGGGGAAAAAAAAACAAAAACGGACATCATTTACTCACCCTAATTTCATCCAAATCCTTCTGTGGAACAGAAAATAGGATATTTTGAAAAATGTTTAAACTGTTTGTCCATATACTAAAAGTTAGTGGGATCCAAAATAACACTGAACCTCATTGACTTTCACTGTATGGACAGTCCCTTTATTATCTAAAAAAAAAAGTCACTGACAAGAGTGAAAATCGCAACAGGCCCACCAAACCCCATGTTAAAATGCATAAACAAGTTTGCTTGGTGTCCTGGTGACCCTCCGTTCCTACATACATCACTCATGTGGTACAACCGTAATGCAGTTCAAAACAGTGAAAAACAGACCCATAACCACGTAGACCACCACTCTCAACACAAGTTCCACAATCTTAAGACCCACATTCTCATCCACTGTTTAGAAAATAACGCACCAGAGCTTTTAAATAGCTCTAACATGACGATGTCAAAGAAGAGTTCCTAGAATTGCGGATTCAACAATGAGAAAAAAAGAGCAGAAAAAATAGAGGGTCATTCTAACCGTACATTGTAAGCCGTAGGGTCAGAATGACAAACAGCACGTTTCCCAGTGCACAAACAAGATACTACTGCTGAGACTGTATATGTTTATATCTGCAATATGGTTCCACTTGAAGAAGTAGATATTCTGACATGTTTTCTGTGTGATCAATTAGTTGCTTTTATTGTTTGTTGTAGCAGTGGTCGCTTTGACAAGGATGAGTGTGTGTGAGAGAGACCGACAGGAATTCAATGTAAACACCAAACATTTAGCCATTCATTGTAGTTATATACATGGTAAATCAACAAGAGTGCTCACTTTCTCATGGATGGATTGATGGGGTAGTTGGAGTAGGTGTTTTGGAGTTTAAACCAAGAGAAACCAAAGAGTGCTGTTCAACTTGAGTCAGCTAAAAATAGAATGACCCATCCAGCCCTATAAAAATGATTTCACTGACTTGGCTAAATCCTTCATGAATTTTCTCTCTCCCTCTCCTATCTTTTTGGTTCCTGCTCCTGATTTTACCTGCTGAAATTGCTGATATAGTCAGTAGATATACAGACACATTGACATGATGCTGAAGATGTGAAACACAGATTTACTTCACTGAACATGCATCCACCTGTTCCTACTGGGTACTGCCAAATATTTTCAAACTAGTTCCTTTCAATTAGGTAGTGAAATTGTGGCAATACTACTAGCTCTGCTATATTTTTCAGTGCCAATAGTAAGCTGTTTTCAAAACAATTCAGCTTTTCCATTTACAAAAGACTTTTAACAACAAGTAAAGCCAGCTGTCCAAGTTAATTTGGTTTAAAAAACAATCCTACTAATTCTTATGTAGAGCTTCAAAGTCCATTTAATATTGAACCAATTAGTTTAGACTTTTTCGTCTAATGTTTTTGATAATAAATGATTAAATGATTCCCTGAGTCCATGAGTCATCACTCCCTGTGCTACTTGTACATTTACATCTGTTAATAATGAAATATTTAGTGAAATTCTGCTGTTCTCACTGTTTTCACCTCAGTCATATAGATTAGAAGTTGTATTTAGTGTTCATGTACTTATTAAAGTATAATTTCTGCAAATATATTTGATTTGATTTATTCTGTAATTCGTATGAGAATAATTAAAAATGGTTAATCTTAATATTTCATATTTCTATTGACTTATAGTGAGCTAATACTATTTTCTATCCCTTAACCTAAACCTTCTCTTCACCGAAGCATTTTAGCATATTTACATAAAAAAAACATTTAGTATGTTTTAAAAGCCGTTTCCTTGTAAGGACTGTTAGCTGCTCCCCACAGTGTAAATAACTTCAGTTTTTACTATTATTCTGGGGACATTTGTTCCCACAGTGTAGACAAAACCTGACTGACACACACACACACACACACACACACACACTTTCCCTGAGGGATTCTATGTGCTGGTCCTAATCACTGAGGTTTCTGCAATAACAGTGCAGGTAGAGTATTTACTGCATGTATAAACAAATAATAAATAAATAAATAAACCAGCCATTTGTGTAGGACAAAACTTAAACTTGTCCAAAAATAGACAGCACAGACTCTGCTCACTCTCTCTGGCTAGCAGACCGAATGTCAAAGCACCCTGTGTTCTACATTGTCATTTCATCCCAATTCCCTGTTGTAGGAAGTTTGCTTGCTTCTCTTTTGCAAAGATCTTCAATGTCTTTTATTCAGCAGATATTACAAATACAGAGACTCAACTGAGTACAAAATGACTATTATTTTTGCGTCACTAAATGTGAGAAACGCTCCCAATTTAGAAGAACTGAACCACGGATGAAAAATATATATATCATTGTCTACCCAAAAGAGAAGGAGAAAGACACTTAGACAAAACTTTTTAGGATGACATCATTATCTGGCTTTTGATAATTTAATCAATATTACAAAAGACTAACAAGATGGATTGTGGGATTGGTGACTTAATGAATTGCTAGTTTCTCGTGTAAGAAGACATGACAAAAAAGGCAACATCTTTTCAAACCAAAATAGACAAAATATGAATTATGAATAATTATGAATAATTCTTGAAAAAGTAGTTAATATTATTATCACTTTTAAAAATAGTGAATTAAAAAAGTATCTTTGATGAATAGAAAGTTAAAAAGAACAGCAGTTTTTGCAACAGCAACTTTTGTTACAATCTAAACATCCCTCCAGTCAATTTTTATAAAATAATTTTTCATTTAAATTCTTAAAATAAATAAATAAATAAATCATACTGACCCCAAACATCTGGACAGAAGTGTATGATAGTAAGAATAAGGGAGAACGTCTTAGCTCTTCTGAGACTACAGAGCTGATGCCCTTCTCTTCATTTACTAAACTTACCTACTAAACTTTTTATCTTAATATAACACTCATCTAATCATCGCACCAACAGTATGCCGACGAAGTGCAGAATAAAACAAATTAACAAAGCCACCAGTCAGCGAGACAGTGCCACATGCAGATACTACAAAAACTCATGAGCAGTCACGGCAAGGGGAAAACAGGTGTTTGTAAGGCAGAGATTAAAAGATATGGTCTTTGAACCTGTCCAGAACATAATAAGAACCTCCAAAGGCCAAACAAACGAAACACCATCCGGCTCTGAGTGACTGACACTTCATCTTTGTAATAAACTTGGGCCGAGACAACAGCACAATGGAAAAGTGCCAGCTTTTATTGGATTTTCTGAACTGCAAAAGCCCTGCAGTGAGCACCTTGTGCCGCAAATTGTGCAGGAACTTCTTGTTTTCTTTTTTCCCCTCCGTTATTCCGACATTATTCACTCCTCTGGCTAAACGTCAAATTCTCTCTATTCTTTCTCCTTCTCTCTGTATAATACACTCTCTAACTCACTGGAAATGCAAGGTAGCTTACTATGAGGCATCCATTGTGCTGAAACATTTGTTGATGTGTTGTATCTTCCAGGTGCTGGTTGTTAGGTTTGTATTTAGTATGAATAACAAGTCAAAAAGTCAAGAGCAGTGGTTTAAATAAATGGCAGAGGAAAGCTCTGGTTGCATTAACAAGGAATAGAAAGCTCATTTTGAATGCTATTACAGAGAAAAACACCAGTCGAATTGTCACAGAATGCTGTTGTAAATCACAGTCGTGTCACTCTTGAACTTTTTGGGTACAATTTATTACTGCCTAGAGCAACTACCATTTGCCACATGCAATACTAGCACAATGATTTATTATAGAGAGCGCGACAAGCACTTCAACCAATCTCTGGTCATTTCATTTGTCAATGTTCAACAGATCCGTTCAGCATGCACTAAAAGCTTTAAGTTTCTTTGTTCTGCAGAGGACAGTAGATTCCCTTTTGATGTGTCTGCTGTCATTGGGTCTTAAAGTATCAGTCCTCATATGACTCATCTGTAGCGACTCCATTTCTTTCTGCCTGACGCAAAGATGTCTTTAGCTACGAGACAGGATGGGATTATTCTCAGAACTCCAATAATCACAAAGACTGGCCAATTAAAACCCGGTTTAACCAAGAGGTCAAGACGTGACTGGTTAGCATGTTAGAGTTAGCCCCTGGTAGATGTTCTAACTACACCATCTGGACCTAAAAAGCATGTTTCTCCATTGACCGAAGCATTGTGTTTTGACAAATTACATTTTTTGCAAGTAATAAATGAACATAATGAATTATTTATTTATTTATTTATTTTTCCATAAGCATTCTGACATTTTTTGCAAGTAATGAATGAATAAGATATTATACAATATAATAAATAGCATTTATGATGAGAGTTGGTAATCAGGCAACTGCCAATGACATGAATGGGATGCTAACGGACAGCTTTTCTCCAGGTATTACTGACCTCCTTGGTTATAACCAATCTATACTGATTCAATGCAACATGTCTGACATTCACTTCAGTGTCTCTGAGATCATCTGTGACTTTTTACAAAACCTTAAAACTCACAGAACTCCATAATTCACAGAACCAAGGTTTAATAAGTTCCAAAACAGAGTGCAGAGTGAATGTTTTCTTTTTTTCTTGGGATCTGTAAAAGTCTGACTGCAGTATGAGAATTTTTCATTCCATTCAATTTTTGCAACAACATGGTCATTTTTTTAGCCAAACTTAAAGGTCAGGTCAGGCAATGAATCAATGGTTCAGCTGAAAGGCCATTGATAAAAACGAATCATAAATACACACTTTTCGGCAACATACTGTAAATATTACGGCCGTCAGATCTCTGCCCTGGAGAAAGTCGTGCTTATTTCAACAACCGCAACTATTTTCCGAAGATATAACACTCATGGGGGGGAAACAAGACTCATAAATAAAAGTTGAACTTATATTATTCTGTTTTTTCACATATTGCCTTTCTTCCTCAAGAGCAACTTTGAGTCGCTGTCTATGCAGACATCAAAGTTATTTCTCTTGAGACAAATCCATGTGTCCAAGGGCATTTTGAATTCAAATTCAAAGGCGGGAAACAAACCTTCTGAGGAAATCAACACTAGCAATGCCTTGTTAATTGGATGGATGGATGGTTGACAGATAAATAGACAGACAGATAGATAGAATAGAAAAAGTCTTAGATCTTTGAGTTCAGCTCATGAAAAATGGGGGCAAAAACAAAAGTGTTGCGTTTATAATTTTGTTCAGTGTAGAACAATAAATAGAACGACAGAACGATAGATTTCATTTCCATCCAATTTACCACTGCATTACGAACAAAATGTTATCAGTGATTTCCTGGATGAATGATCCAAACTGCACATAAAGGAAGTCTAAAACATTGCAAATTATCATGACTTTTGTCCACATTGCTGTATTGTGGCCAGTCGTATCTGAAACCCTGCTGGATCCTCTGAATTTGACCCCAGGACTTCAGTGATGGATGTCAGCTGTCTCAGACCTCCTTCTTCACTCTATGGGCCCACATTACTCTTCCTTTCAGATACAGAGTGGCAGTGAGAGCTTATGTCACAATGAATGCTGGGATATATGTTTTCCTGGGCCCAAACGGATTATGTGTCTGCAAACTCATAGTTTGAACCTTATTCATCTCAAGGTTAGAACCCTGACTTCTGGCACTCAGTCTTCAGCAAAAGAGGGATGGGGGAATAAGAGAGAGAGAGAGAAGGAACGAAAGGGCGAGTGAAGAAAAGTGTTGTTCTTAAGAGCGTCTCTGTCAGAAAATGCACATTATGTGCTGTCACATCCATCAGTGTGTGCAGTCCAGGCAGATGGAGCTAGAAGAAAACACATATGAGGGGATGCTGGAACCTAAACCAGATAGCACTTCAAACATCATTCTTGGTAGAATCAGACTCTGAAACGAATGGTATTGAATAAAATCTACTTTATATTTGACCCATTTGTACAAGCTATTATGTAAAATATACATACTGACTTTAGAGTGCTAATAGTGTGAACAGATGTATGGATGTGTTAGACAGTTGAGAAAAATTGGGAAATTCCATTGGGAAAGAAAAGAAAAATCTGAACCTGGACAAACTGAAGCAACCAGAGTGTATCTCATAAAAACATGCCCAAGTCTCAATTCACCACAAAGTCAAAAGAAGAAAAATTAGATACTATATTTTTCATAAGAAAAATTAAAATATTAGACATTTTCACCACAATTAAGCACATTTCCTCTCCAAGTGGAGATTGCTGTAATACAATCATTTTATTGTCTTTAATAATGCCAGCAAAACTAATTCTATCAAGGTCCCAAATGAACATTCATCAAGTACCAAATGCAAGTAAAATTTGACTTTGGGAGACATGCCATTGCCTTTTAAAATAATACAGTAGATGACAGATTAAATTGTTCTGACAGAGGTAATGTGAGCAAATTTAGTACATTATACTAAGAAAAGCTGAGTTAAAGTTATTCTCCTTTTAAAAAGGTAAAATTGTTACAGTTACTATATATAATGGCAGGACATGCAGTGACACACTCTTCACATTAAATCATATATATATATATACAGTATATATATTTGTATGTGATTTGCTACCTATATTTAAGGAACAGAAATGATGCAAAATACAGTTGGCCAGTTACAAATATTTATGGGCAATACATTTTACTGGTACTGGCATTAAAGGAATAGTTCTAAAAATGAAAATGTGCTGAAAATGTACTCATCCTCAAGCCAAGCCAAGATTTCATCATCTGAACTAATTTGGAAAATTTTAGAATTATATCACTTGCTCACCAACGCATCCACTGCAGTGAATGGGTGCCATCAGAAGGAAGGTTCAAATAGCTGATAAAAATGGCCTGAGAGTGAGTAGACTTTCTGCAAATTTTCATTTTTGGATGAACTATTGCTTTAAGCTTCCTTATACAGAATAAATAAAAAATAATAATAATGTATAATTATTTTACAATTTAAATTAAAAGCAAAAAATAGTTTATTTCTTTTAATTTTAAGGTGAAATGTGACCCAGACACAGGATTTGTGAGATTCACCCTTAAACATCCACAGTATGCATGTAGAGCATCACACCAGCGCTGTCAGAAGAACCACAGCTGTGCAGGGACATATGGTGTGACTCTCTGTCCCTGTGCATGTGTGAGTGGATATGTGTGTGATGTTTATTACTAATCCCAAACACAGAACAGATGTATTCCTAATTGCAAAGCAAAGAAAGTGAGGCCATGCGTGTATGTGTGGAGGGCGAACAAAAGCTCAGGTCTATAAATTTAACATCAGTTTATTACAAGCATCCAGCAGTAATGCCACACACATACAATCTCATACACTCACTTTAGACTCGTCAGTCATTCTTTTCCTCTCTCTTTCACACACTCACAGAAGGGTGAAGTCCAGAGAGAAGGTCACAGACAGAGAAAGTATTTGAAAAAGAAATTCAGTTTCTTTATGAGTCTGTTCAGCAGTGACATTGAAGTTCATCTATTTGCTTCCTTTAAACAGCCTTTTTAAAAATCTGCTCTTTTTAAGAATGTGATGTAAAAAAAAAACTCAACAAAAAGGCAGACACGTCTCCTTGAAATAAAACTTGTTTACAAAAAAAAAATCAGTTGAGTCTTAATTGAGGTCCAGCAGTGTAATAGCGCTGGACTATCGCACTCTGACTTAATTAAAGGCACAATATGTAATTTTCGCCGCTATAGGGCGCGTATTCAAAATAAACAAATAGACAAAGTCGTATGCAATCCGACGGGACTTGGGCAGAAATCATGTTCATGGATGAGCTAATGATTTATTAATGTAGTAGGGTGAGGCTGAAAGCCGTCGAAGCGAAACGATGCCGCTGAATGAGCGCGACACATGGCTCGAAAGCAGTGGAGCTTTTATTATGCCACAGTCAACCGCTTCCGCTCCTTCCGGTCATGCTTATGTGGGAAAAAAAAGCAGCGCTGTTTTATCATACTTGAAAGTTCTGTTATAATGCTACTCTGTGCGGTCGTCGCCGGTCTAATAAAACGCACAACATATTAATGCGTCTTTGGTGTTAGACACGATCCGTGTCACTAGTTAAAATTGCTTATTTCTCTGGATTTAAACATTCTTCAAAACATTTGGGATAATGTAAGTACACAAGTCAGCAAAATATATAACACTGTTCTAGTGGTTTTGGGATATTTTAATTAAAAAAAATCTTACATATTGTGCCTTTAAGTTCACAGGAAGAGGTTACCTAGTGTAAACAGGAATATGTTTATGGAATGGCCTGTATCTTTCATCTTTTCAGCCACAAAGAGAATGAAATCTTTTCGAACATTTTTTTAGTGATTCTAAGTTTTAACTGAATAATACCTAATCAAATCTTAACTGTGGCTATATTAAAGCCACCAATACAATTAAAAGTCTTTAAATTATGTAATCATAAAATCTCTTTACCGGATGCGGGGCTGTAACTCTGACCCCGAGTCGTCATTCCTCCAGCGTGCCATTATGAAAATTCAGTAATTATTTAATTTACCAATTAGTGAAGAAGTCTTGCAAGGAAAAATGCTAACAATTCATTCAATTTGAAATTAACATGACCCATGGCAACTGGATGTTAATTTTGCAAGTTTATGAAGGCCACAGAGCAATAATCTGATTAAACTATTCTTTAAAGCAATAATTATAGGGAAAATTACAATTGACTTCCTAGACTGTGTCCAGAAATTGTGAAAGAAAGCAGAGGACTTTATTATGCCGTTCACACCAGCTACATTTTCTTAATCAGTATTTTACCTTTAAAAATACACATAAATGCATTTTGTTAATATGTAATAATAAAATATATTATAGATATATTAATATAAAATAAAATAAATAATTTAAAATAAATAACAAATATTAAATATTATTTTTATTATGTTTAATATTATTATATACATATTTAAAATATTTAAAATAAATTAATAATCAAAATTGCAAAATTGTGTAAAATAAAGAGAGAATATATTATGTTTTAAATATATATATTAGTGCTGTCAATTGATTAAAAAAATTAACGAATTAATCGCACATTTTTCTGAAATTAATCGTGATTAATCCCACCTAACATTAAAGTTTTACAATTAAAGAATGTACAAACAACATAAAGACAGTATATTTTTTAATATTTGTTTAATGGCATCTTTTTTTATGATTGAAAGCCAGTATCGATGATACCAATACTGATTTCTCTATAAAATTGCCCCCCCCCCTAATATTTAACCATTGACTATAGCCATTCAACATTACAGTATAATCAATTTTAACATTTATTAGACTTTAAAAAATAGCTTCTAATTTAGATAAACTTAAAACAATCTTCACATAAACCCATTATAATAAATGTCATATTTACCTGTGCCCTTCAGCAGAAATATACAGAAATTTAAATTGAAGTCATCAAACACTAAATTCTAAATAAAATATAGATGAATCCTTAAAGCTATAAAAGTTCTTTTTTCCTCTGTTTTTTTCTTTGTCCTTTGATTAATAGACATCACAGCAGCTGGTTATTTTGGGTGCGGTTTCTTTAAGAGCTGCCGCTGCTGAACGTGACGCAGATCTTACACGCATCATATTTTTGAAATAAGAACATCAAATAGCCAGATCAATCAGAGGATCTGTGCTCAGACTCAGAGAGGAAAAGGTTTCTCCCTCAGGCGAGCTGTTTGATGGAGGGAGCAGATCAAGGAGAAATAGGCAGAGTGGCAGCATTGATGAAAGTAGGGGACGTTTATCTGCTGAACGGGTGATGGAGGTTTTGTGTCATCAAAGAGTACACAAAATTATCTACATTCCATACATTGGAATTCATTTGGATCTCATAAGATTTCAGCAAAATCCACAGGAATTCTTAAGGACTACACGCTTCAACTGCTCTTAAGGTGCAAACTCAGAACTCAAGTACTGGGCTTTGTTTGAGTGTATGAATATAACAAATAAAGTTACTGTTTATCATTATTGATATTGGTGCGGGCAGAATAGTGTAATTATAACTAAACTTAACTCTGAGTCTTGCTGCCTTCTCTCTTTACATAATAACTTTAACTTTGATGATGACAATAAACTTTGATGACAGTTAATGTGTCTTTTTTCAACAATTATGCTCAAAATAAAAGTCCAAAATAAACACTCACACCAAATGCGGGTAAAGTTTGACTTATAAATAAAGTGGCAAACGTATATCTAGTTACAGTATATATAAATAAAAATATATAAATAAACTGAGTTACTGGCCATAAATATTGTTTTAAATGGCAAGGATCCTTGTGATTAAAAAATCATGTGGTGTTAACTGTAAGAGACATTCTCCAAATTCCATGCTTAGTCACAAATTAAAAACCAAAATCAAGCATTTCAAAAAATGTAATTGAATATGGAGGTTTCATCCATTAAAAAAAAACTCTGTTAGCACTGCAGCAGCCATTTCTCAGGCTTTAGCAGCTCAAATTAGACCCAAGCAATTAAGAGTAGAAAAAGCAAAGGTCCTAGTGATGACATACAGTTAAGCGGAATTAAATGACAATGTGAACAGCAGTGGAATCATTACAATGGCTCTCGCAGCAGGTCAGTGGTTAAGGCTGACTTAAAGAGATCCTACAAATTTCTAGACGTCTCATTACAGTGGATAAATATGTGATATATATATATATATATATATGTGTCCTCCAGTAGGCCTATTGTACTTGAGGAATCGCAATATACAATGGTATATTTTATATCTTAAACCAGGTACACAATGAGACAATCCACATAATCCTCTTCATGACCTGCAGTCTGCCATTCTAATTAGCATTATCTTGTAGTAAATTGCCTTGTTTAATATTCTCAGTGTGTTGCTAATGAGGCTGGCATAATGTTGATAAAATAGGGCACAAATGTATGCTGTTCATGTAATTCACATGATCCGCTTTAATGTACAAGAATCTACAAGCCGTAATTCATTGGGAGTCTACAGCGGATACATGTACCAATGATTTTAATGGAGCAAAGATCAATGTTCATTTTACTGTTCATTTATAAGCTATTATGATTTATTTTATTTCCTAAGAGCCACATTTCAAATCTTATAAATTCCACAGGTCTCAAAACAGAACAATCCTTCATTTTCAGTCCTTATTCTATTTTGTTCTCTGTTGGGGCGCTTTGTGTAAAGGGGCCCCCGAAGAGAGATTGACGTGCCTAGATTAGCATAAACTAGCTGTGGTGCGGCATCAGCTCACACACATACACACACAGTGAAGGGTCGGTGTCTCTGATCGCCAAGCTGATATCATGCTGCTCTGAGCATATCATTTGCTCCACAAAATTACATTCTTACATTGCTAAGAATATTACTTTTTGTATCACCAGTCACTTGACTCCATCGATGCTATTATAATATCTGATTAAGTATGATTAAACATCAGTTCTTGAACTTTTCACCAGACAGATGAGGTGACAGCAGTTCTGGCAGGTTTATTTCCAGATCAGCTGATCGGTGGGACTGATGAGTAACAGAAGGAAGGTCACTGAGGTCTCTGTCCTGTTTTGTCACCACGGTACCCTTGAGCAAGTCGTTTAATCTCGCATCATATCAAGGGGATTACAGTTTGTCTACAGCAAACTCCTTCAGATAAAATAGACATTTCCATTTTAGATATGTTAATGGTCTTTCGGAGGACTGATAAAGCTTAGAATTTATAGATATTTTCAAAACTACTGACCGGGCACTTGACTTTCCTTTTGATGGACTCGAACTCTTTAAAAAATTCAGGGACATATTCAGTATGAATTTGAATACATAACCTGCAGAATTGGCATGTTTATTTCTAAATTCTATGTCAATTACATTTACATTCTTGGCAGATACTTTCTTATCAAAGTGACCTACAAGAAAGTAGATAAATTGTGTATATTTCAATTACAAGAAGATAAGGAAACAGAAGACAAAAGACATTCTAAAGGGCAGCGACCTAACCCAAAAGAACAATACACACACACAAATAAATGTCTGTGATAGGGTTAACAAGTTACAAACTAGCTAAGACAGACTAATATTTGATTACTCTCTTAAAACACTGGCTTTGTGCATTATTATCATTATATTTTGCTTTTGCATTAGTACTTGAGTCTTGCACCACCAGTCTACCTTTTGTTCCATATCATTGAAAATACATGACTCTGGCTACACGTCTGCAAAACCTGAAATATGCTGCACAGGGTACATTCTGCTGCACTTTTCTGGTCACTTGTCCACAAAAGGTGCTATAAGCAATATAATTTTTTTTTCTCCATTGCAGATGCGGGTTTATTAAACAGCCCAGTTCCATTTAAAAAACATGCATGTGGGTACATTTTGGTGAAATGACACTCCATTGTTTGCAGCACGTTTCACGGCAGTTTCAAAGGTAAACGTTCAGTGATTGGTGCTAAATAGCGTGTACAATTTTTCCCGAAACAGCTATACGTGACTGTGGCAACATTTTATTATGTTGGTTACTGCATGTATAATGACAGTTCGTAAATGAAATGTCAAGTGAGTGGCACTAAAAGGTTAAAGCTCTATCTCATTTGAAATCAAAGTACCCCCTACACCAAACTCTAAACCTAACTGATAGTGTGAACAAAAGCAAATGTTACATAAAAACACATTCGTTGAAGCAACCATGCTGTTTTAGCTTTGAAGTCTTTTGTGAAGTGTCATGGTTTGTGTTTCAAGGGACTTGTAACCAAGCGTTACGCATTGCAAGTACCAGGTGAGCTACTGAGCAAGTTTACCATGTCAAAAAAAAAAAAAAAGAGCCAAAGAAAAAAACATATGGAGATTATGTGATGTAAATGTCAAAATGTATTATTTTACAAATCATGTACTATGGTAAAAGTATTTAGAGATTATAACATAGTATTGTGCAAGGAACCATGTGAAAATAAGTCTTTATTAACTAATTATCTGCACCTCTAAAACTTGTGTGAAAAGGAACAAAAACTGTTGGTGTTTTATTGCCTCTAGTGTTTATTTAAACTGGAAAGTGCAGTGAAATCTATGTATTGGTATGTTTTTGCAGTTTTTTTTAAACTGTAGACAGAGTCACATATTTCTAATGAGACTGGGTTGCCTTTTTCACACTTTTTTGGCTGTCATGATAGTCAGTGCACGAACATGAGACATGAATCACGAACATGATTCATGGTTTCCTGTGATTGTGATAACTGTCTAAGAACAATTATACCACCTTTGTGGAATAAAATATTCATGAAAACACACCCTTTTGTTATATGACCCTTTAAATGCCCCTTAGTACAAAAATTACACTATTTTCGTGGAATCGGGGGACCCTCAGTTCATGAGGCCAAAGTGGCAGCTGCTCAAAGCCTATGTGCACACCTATGATACAGGTATAGCTAAAGTACTACAATATACTACAATAATTGTATTTCAAAGTGTCTGTACCACCAAGACTGGGTACTGCGGTTCAAGTAAAAACTGAATGATTCATGATTGGTTCGGCTTCTTATTAAGTGTCAGGGTGGAACGAGGTAAAGTTTGTACTTAGAGTGGTTAGTTCACTCTGACTTGCCAAGTCAAATTTTGTGGATCTTTTTAATAAGTCACTATCAGCAGCTAGAAGTGAACTTGTGACCCGACTACATGTCTGCTCTTACAAAAATAAATGACAGCTTTGTGTCATCATGTGAAATACAGACTGACAGCAAGTGATTCACCATCACCACTCCAACAGAATGATAAAACAGGAAACTAGTTCTCTATTCTCTCTCCACAAATGTGTAAGTACATAAATAATAAAGCGTTTTAATTTTTAATCTTTAAATGTGTCTGTGTGTGCGCTTCTGGTAGTGTGGGTAATAGTATGATGAAGAATGTTTTGGGCGTGACTGTTAGTATGACAAATATTGCAGATGTGTGTCTGTAATGAGCGTTTAGAGAAATAGGTTTTGCAGTATGTGTGTACGTGTATGTGAAGCTTGCAGTGGTTTCCTGCTGTGGGCGGCTCAGGATTAAAGGTGGATTAATGTCGTTTAGTAGCACTAATCTGCCTCAAACCCTCCTGTGTTTGTCCACAAAGCTACAAGACACCAAATTCATGACCACGACTATTGCATCAGCATTAAACTCAACTATGACCAACCAAACAAATTAAGTAAGTTTAATCCCTATTTTAAAATCCCCTTTCTCAGGCTGTTCTGAGATTCCTGTCAGAATGACGTAGTTCTGCACAGGCCCCTCCCACGATAGTTGATTGACAATGCCGCCTTACCTTAGACCCGCCCTGAGTGAGCTGAGAGATGTCCCCATTGTGTCGACTCTGGTGCAGGGGATGGGAAGACAAGAATGTCTCTGATTAAGCGATTGAGGTGTTTTGTTGTTGGATGAAACGATGAACATAGCAGTCGTCATTTACTTCCGACCAGAGTATGTGAGCGGAGCAGCGTAGTATTGGCAGTGTGTGTACACAACCACCCTATAATGATAAAAATCCACCCAGTGTTCTTTTTCTTAATCTGCTCAAATCTTTACCCCTTTCTCAAAGCGAACCGATCTCAGATGCCTGTCTCTGTGATGTCACACAGACTGGCCCCTCCCACGATAGTTTGATTGACAGTGGCGTTTCAGCACAGACTGGACTGGTGTCTTACCTCAGACCCACGAGTTAAGCAGTCATTTAATATGGACTTGGGCTAATTGTAGTGTTCCAATAAACCATGTTAAAACTATTCTTCTAGTATTATGCATTTATTTTTCGTTTAATATAATTTCTGAACAGAACTTTGATTTTTCAAGCATAGTGAAATAATTTAGCCGCGGAGCGAAGGCGGAGCGGTGTTTCTGGTCAGGGGAGCGAGGAGTGGAGCAGGAGCGGGAAATGGTGAACTCGGAGCGGAGCTGGAGCGGAGTGATTATTGAATGCTTGGAGTGCGGAGGGGAAATTGTTGCCGCTCCACTCCGCTCACATACTCTGCTCCTGACATGATGTGAGCCGCTGAAGACGCAGAGGATTAACATTACTTTCATTTTTTGAAAGGAATGCGCCAATGCCCGATCTGCCTAAATGTGTTTAAAGGGGGCATAGGATGCTACATGCACTTTTAGTTCAAAGTTGTTTGATTTACGTTTGTTTCTGAAGGGAATGCGCCCCCGATCTGCCTAAATGCGTCTATGTTCGCGCGAATCATTCGTGATCCAGCTTCTGTTCGTCACCCCACAGAAGAAAGGGAGAGCTCATTAGCATTTAAAGCAACATGGACTAGAATGGCGTGCTGAAAACAGAGCTGATTTTGACAGGGTAAAAAGGATGTTTTTTACACTACCATTGAGAAATTTTAACTAAAGTATGTTACAGACTTTTCATTAAGACCCTAAAGAATCATATAAACTTGTGGAAAATGGGCATCCGATGACCCCTTTAACAATGATATAAATATTATTTGTAATAATAATAATTATAATTATTGTTGTTGTTGTTTTTATTATTATTATTATTTGTTGCTTACTTGCTTTTGTTGTTGTTGTTACTGTTGATGTCCATACAGGCAACTGCCAATAGATTCTACCAAAAGTAATATGCACGAAAATAATTTAAGTGGATGCATGACCTTTGACATTAACAACAAAAGATTGCTATCTGTGACTGTATCAAAACAAACCAGCAAATGTGTTTTCATGACCCACTTACATTAAACCACACTAAGCCAAAAATATATGATTGCCATTGCATTACGTAAATATAAAGAGGCATTTATTTTAAAACGACAGCAGAAGTTGCATTTGAAATCATATAATAATAGATATACTGTTCAAATATAGACAATAGATTTTGACCTGTTGAGTTCTTAGAACTAAGAGAATCTGGTTCTAAGAAAGTGTTTACATCATTGATTTTGCATCTCAGTTTGATATCATTTTATCTAATGCAATGACACTAAATAAAAATGGAAAAACAGGCTTTTCATTTCCAAACACAACTACAGTCTCACTACTGCTTCAGCCAGAAGCTCACATTGCTCAACAAAACAGCAATTCTGAACTACAGAGTCACGGTGTTCACACTCTCCAGGGAAGTCAACCCACAAACACTTGGCTTATTGGCTTACTTATAGCTGTCTCTGCATATTAAACTTCTCCTTAAAGAAACAGGTCATGGCACTTCTTACCCTGACTGCTTAATCTCCACACTGCCACATTAATTTTCAAGCACTGAATTCAGCACGCCTAATGCTACTGAAATGTACCACGTGGAGCCGAGCTGCTGTGCTGCAGTTGTGAAGGTGGGAGGAGAGAGAAATAATTAGCCTGCCAGCAGTCGAGAGCTAAACTAAGTCAGGGTGTAGCAAACCAAGCCTTGAAGTTCATAAGCCGCTATCTGAGTCGTACAGCGAGGGTAAAAATGTCACAGTGTGTGAATGTGTGTGTATTAGAGCAGAACAAGATAGAAACGGAAACTAGCTGAGAGAGGACATCAATAAAGCATGTAAAAATCAACTTGTACTAATGCAAAATTTCCCACTTGTTGATCTGCTGCTCCCTTTTTCAATTTACGATACAATTTAGCTTTGACCTAAAAGCAGCTGTCTATCGACCTCAATAAAGTGTTCTCACTTCAAATGAACACAAACCAGGCCCATTCATCACTTCTTAATCGAAAACTCTTTTTTTCCATTTAATTTGAATGACATGCCTGCCAGAGTCAGAGAAAACCCTTTGCAGGAAGCCTCAAGCTAAACCAGCTCAACCAGAAACACTTTCTCCGATAGAGAGATCAGGATTTGTTTACAGTCTGAGTGGAATGAGAGCCTGTTCTCACAAAGAGAGAAACATTTATAAGCTAATAACTTAAACTGTTTAAAGCTTATTTCAAACGTAAACATGGATGCAGTTTTTTTAAGATGTTACAGTTGACATTGGGGTAAAGACTGATTGAATAAAATAATGCATAATATATTGCTAACCCCACAAGCTAAGATTTTTCTTTAATTCTGATGACTTTTCTTTGAGTCTTATAATAATCATCATTATTATAATAATCAATAATTAAAATTGTTAATATATTGGTTACACTTTATTTTAAGGTGTCCTTGTTACAGTGTAATTATACATTTAAGTACTGAGCAATATTAATTAACTACATGTACTTACTATATGGTTAAGGTTAGGATTAGGGTTTGGCTTAGGGTTACTTGCATGTAATTATGCATAATTAATTGTTATTATAATAGTAAGTACATGTAATGTGTAACAAGGACACCTTAAAAAAAGTGTTACCAAAATATTAATTACAAATTAAAAATAATAATAATAATTATTATTATATTTGTAGTAGTAGCAGTAGTAGTAGAAATAGTACATTAGCTAACATTTTGGTGTCATTTCTTGTGTCAAGCCTCTCGAGGCTGGCCTCTGGTGTTATTAGAAGAGCCAGTTCGGTGCCTTGAAGCGGATGACCGGCAGGGAACAACCGACCTGACTGCAGTAGCACCCTCACTCGAGGGGGCGAGCTCTCCCGTGCCGTGCCGGACCGTCGCCGGGCGGCAACAGAGCGCTACTGAAGAGCAGAAGCTGGTTTGCGCTCTGCCGGATGCGCTTTTATACTTTCTGGTGCTTACGTCACCCCGCCCCTGACGTCTCGCTACTCCATTGGGCTGATTTGACACGTGCTTCAGAATGCGGTCACGCAGGGGCGTTCCCAAAGCGATCTCGACGCAGCTCGAGTTCCTGAAGGGGAACTACAGTGCAACTGAGAAAAGCTGCTATAAAAGTCTGAAAGAAGTCTGCCATGCTTTATTCTTGGCTACTATGTCGTCTTCATAGATAAGCACTGAAGCTTCTAGACAGACCTGGCAGTGAGAGCACAGCACAGACCCTGAATGTACTAAAGGTCAGTCTTTGAAATGTGCCATGCATACTTAAGTCTCTCATATGTCATTGTTACATGTCTCTGGGCCTACTTCTATCTCACAAACCTGTGTCCTCTTATCCTGTGAGCTAATGCTGCTCTCCCCAATGTTCAATCCACCTCAAAGTGTGTGCAAAGACAGGCACAGTGGTTGTGGTGCCAGGCTTTGAAAAGGTGGTTTGTTTAAAGGGCTTGTTCACCCAGAAATGAAAACTCTGCAATAATTTACTTACCCTCATGTTGTGTCAAACCTTTGACTATCTTTCTTCTGTTGAATATATAGAGCTTTGTCCATAATAGTGACCGCACAAGTTTTGAAATTATATGAAAATTAGTAAACAATGTCATAAATAAATAAAAACATATATATTTAAAAGGAGAATATAGGAATATAGTGTTTGAACTAAAAGGGGTGTGATGTCCTAACAGCTTACATTTTAGTTAATCAAACTTTAAAACTTTAAGCCAATGCATCTCTAGCATGGCTCTTTAGGCTGTATTTCTTTGCATGTCTGTATTGTTTGCTTTTTCCACTGAAGCTAAAACACTTCAGAATGACTTTCTGCAGGGGTCAGCAAAGTAGTCCACAGAGGGAGTGTGAAATCGCAAACAGTACCCATAAAAAGTGTTTATTTTGACCCCTTCTTGTCTAATACAGAGAGGTTCTGCAGCGTTGCTAGGTAACATGATCGGTGACCATTTTAATGTGAAAATGCTGTAGAGGTATTGAGACACAGCCCGCATGCTTCCCAAAAAACTATATAGATGAAAAATTAGACATCACAGTCAGCATTAACCACAGGTGGACAAAACAGCACAAATTCAGGAATGTAAGGGACTGTGTTTTTCCAGCCAAACGATAAAGCTATTCATTTAAAATCCATTGATGACCTTTCTGGAGTCTGCCAGGTTGGTCATCAAATGATAATTACAGAATATGTCAGAGGTAACCTTACATTACCTTTAACAGAGACAGAAAGAGGAGGGTTAGGAGAAAACAGATCATGCTTAGAGAAATTATTTGGAGAAAATGCAATACAGTGGCTGAAGGAAATACCGCTTTTAAATGATTAAATGAACCAAACAGCTTATTTGCAAATCACCTAGTCATTTTGCTCTTGAATGTTTATACACTTGAATCTTGAATGTTTAATTATAATTTTTATTTTAAATTTACATTAATTTTTGTATTTTATTACAATAAAAATCTATTATAATTAAAAAATATTGTGAATATATTATATTTTTTATTGTAAATAGAATTAAAAATTAATACAAATGTAAAATAAAAATATAAATTGATATAAAAATACAATGAATTTAAACACTATAAAAGCAGTATGTTTTGTAGCAAATGGGGGGAAAAGAGTTAACATCCACACATAATAACACTCGAGATTTTATTTGACCACTCAGGCCTTGATTTTAGCTGATGAAGGCCTGAGAGGTCAGTACGTTGCATTTTTTAATAAAATTTGGCACACTGACATCAGTGTGCGGACACTGATGAGAGGAAACAGCAGCGGAATGAGTAAATGTTTTGGAAACATTCCCGTTGTCTTGCTACCACTGTGCTAATGTGCTAACAGGTCTGTCCCACGACACCATAACTCACAGCTGGGACTCAGGTGACACTGACACTGTAAAAAAACAACAACTCACAAATACACATAGGCAAAAACACACACTTTTTGTATTTTAGCTTTAATATTACCATATATCTAACTAGTTCCAGCTCATTATGCTTATTATGTGCATGCATGTGCAATTAAGATCAGACATAAATAGATTATAAAATCTGGCAGATATGCCTTAGTCTTTCACACTATGCAAATATGACTCATGTTGTAGGACTCAAATTTGATAATTTTTAAAGATGTATATACACTGATGATGATGTGAAAAGAGTGTTTAAAATTTAGCTTCATAAAAAAGTAAAACATATTTAAAATTATTTCCATCTCTCTCAGTCCCTAGACACTCACTGACTATTGCACTTAGTCTTGGATATTCATGTTGTGCTAATCACGGGTGAAACGTTCTCAAAACATAAACAGAAAAGTTTAAATGAAGCTAACACTCCCGAAAGTTATGTTTCTTGCATTGAGCTTAATTTATTGGTTTCTTTCATTTCGACAAACATGGCAACATTTTTCCATGGAGGGCCTCTTCCTGAGAGACATGGGTCACACAGAATGTCCAACTGGATCACTTTTAAAAGCAGCTGCACTAAAAAACTTGAAAAACAAGTGAAAAACACTTGATTCACCATTCATGTGAAACTAATCCTCCATTAACATGCGTCTTTTGTGGCCTGATTTAATTGTTGTTCACTTCACTTGTTCACGCGGTTTTGACATTTAACCCATGGTTTCACACAAACATGTACATGGGATAGCATAGATTGGCACTAAATACAAATGCAAGGAAAATTCAGAGTACTTAATTACACCAAATCCTGAAGCCAAGCCAGTGTATTTAGTTATGTTTTTTAAATATTACATATAATTTAATAAATTATATATAATTCTAAATAAATTATATATTAAATGAAAAAACATAAAAACTCATTCTTATTGTCAAGAGTTTTATAAGTATGGACTTACGAGTGTCCTCTTGTCTGCATGAGAGCCATTCTCTCTTATCTCTCTGTTTCACAGTCACAGGGGAATTTCTGTATCACCAAAAAAATCAATTCACAGTCTGACAGGGGGAACAATGACACGGTCATCTCCTGGTCCGTTATACAGACAGAACCTTTGCGTTTTGTGATTTATAAAACAGCATTGTTAGAAATCACATACAAACACACATAGAAAATAGGAAAATAACATCACAAGGAAGAATAAGGTGCCTTTTGAAGTAGAAAAAAACGCTTGCTTCGTCTTGAACAAAGCGAACTGCAAAAAAAATGCACATTTTGCAAGATATGGCGCCAGTATGTTTGTCGGCAGGCCGTCGCTCTATGTCTGTGCAGTGTTTTCTCCTGTTTCAGTTTGTTAACGTGTTGTTTATGTGCCTGTCAGCACATAAAACATAATCTTTAATTACATATGATCGCCAATCTCTTCTTAACATTCAAACTCTGGCTATGGACTACTCCTGCGGGGGGTATTATGAACGAGAACGTGGATCTCCCAATCCTCCATTCCTAGCTAAGATTCCATCGGATATTTGCCGAGTCCCGGGTTGCTTTATGCACAGAAGGAGAAGGGCGAGAAGACGCGGTAAGCGTAGCAGCGCCATGGTACGATTAAGGAGAGCTCTTCGCAATGGCATGACTCAATTGGAATATATCTCTGCTACCTTGCGTGCCTTCGTCTCTAACGACGGATTACTTTTCAATCTAAATTCATCTGAGTTCATCTTCATTTTCACATCTTGTACCTCATTGGCCACAGCATCTGGATATGGCAAGCATATCGATACCTGATCGAGCTTTTTGGGGATCTAGCTCTCAGGCTGGGGTAAACTTTGGTAACCTCAGAGCTTTGGATCTGGAGCTCCTTCACAGAGGATGAGTGGCGGCACGGCAGCATCACCGACAATAATTACGGATCCAACCACTGTGAAGATGGCCCTGCTGAACGTAAGATTGATTTTAAATAAGACCTTTTTAATCAATGACTTTTTTGCATCCCGTGACCTGGATTTCCTGTTTATAACTGAGACTTGGCTAAATCATGGTGAACTTGGCCCTCTTTCTGTAGCATCACCCAATGACTGTAATTTTGTCAGTTCTCCGAGGATAGCTGGTCGTGGTGGGGGGTTATCTATAGTTTTTAAAAACAGTTTTAAGTGTCGTTCATTACCAGTGGACAATCCTAGCAGTTTTGAAGTGCAACTTTTTAAGATATGTACAGACAATTCTCTTCTCTGTGCTATTCTCTGTTCTATTCACCACCCCATTATAATAAGGAATTTTCAGAGTTGTTATCTTCCTTGGTAACTTCTTATGACAAGCTATTAATTATTGGTGATTTTAATATACATGTGTGTTGTCCCTCTCATCCCCTGGCTAACAAGTTTCTTCAAATTATTGACTCTTTTAATCTTGTTTTATCTGTCACAGAGCCTACGCATAAACAAGGACATAATCTTGATTTGGTTATTTCCCTAGGCCTTTCTGTTAGTAATACAGAGACTGATGATTTTTGCTTATCAGATCATAAGCCAGTATTATTTAACCCTTGTGTTGTGTTCAGAACCCTTTCACCCTATCGAGGCCACAGAGCAAAAAGGACCCGGCCTCAAAAATTGCTTATAAATCACTCATTATGCTATATTATCACCAAAGATTGGATTCAATCTTTTTGTCAACTTCTTTTCTTTCATTTAGGACTGGTTTTGTATTTATATTTGCATCTGATTAATCGTAGGCCTCATTTATCTGAGAGTAGGCACCTCATTTTTTGAGTGAAAAAAGCATTATTTATGAAATTTTCATCAGTTTTTATTTAATATTGTGAAAATTATTCATAAATAATGCTTTTTTCACTCAAAAAATGAGGTGCCTACTCTCAGATAAATGAGGCCTACGATTAATCAGAAGCAAATATAAATACAAAACCAGTCCTAAATGAAAGAAAAGAAGTTGACAAAAAGATTGAATCCAATCTTTGTTGATAATATAGCATAATGAGTGATTTATAAGCATTTTTTTGAGGCCGGGTCCTTTTTGCTCTGTAACATCACGGGTGTAACAAGGTGAAAAATCTCCCCCAGAAAAGTATGAAAATGATCAAAAAGTTTTTTAGAAGTAGTTATACCCTTTGTGAACAAAGTCACAAAATTTCAGTCCAATGCGATAACATTAACTAGTATTTTCGGGAAAAAGAACAATTTTTCAGAGCAAAAAGGACCTGAACACCACATGAGGGTTAACACTGTGCTTAATACTTCAAGGGTGCATGTCAAGTCCTGCAGTCGTCGAATACGGTCTGTAAATTCTGCTACATATAAACAGTTTGAAGATGCTTTTATTAGGGATGCTTGCCCTTTTGTGTCTTCTTTTGCAGAGCTGTCTGTTGAAGAGCTGTATTACATACCCAACTCCCCACCCCAAAAAGTTGTGATAGAATAGAAACTGTAAAAATGTATATATTTTATAATAGTTTAATATATTAACTATAACATTTTACAATTTGGATAGATAGATAGATAGATAGATAGATAGATAGTAGGGGTGTAACAGTTCACAAAATTCATGGTTCGGTTCAATGCGATGCAGTGGTGTCACGGTTCGGTACGTTTTCAATACAGCAAAAAGAAAGAAATGCCAGAGAAATTTCGTTGATTTTTACAATTTTTTAATCATGATTTGTGACGGTGATTTGTTTTGCCCTATTTGAATCAGTTGGAAATGCCTGACTAAATGCTGCGGGGATAGTTTGTAGAGTGTGTTTATCTCCTTGTTTTCGTCTAGTTCCATAATTCTGATATCAATAGGAACAATATTTTAAAAAGCCTCAAACTGCCAAGAATGCCCACAACAGATGTCTGTACCTACAAACTTCTGAAAAATGAATTTGCCAAGTCTATGAAACCCCCTCCTATAAAACTATATAATATTTTAGGGAAAAAAACTGCACCCATTAATTAATGTTCACCTTTTATTTGTATTTTTTAGCCTTCATACAAACAAAAAAATTTGAAATCACTGTCAAATAAATGTAAAAGACTCTCAGGCTCACCTTAATATTATTAATATATTTAACTTTAAACTAAAACATAGGCTGATTATTCATATAGATTGAAAGAAAAGTGCTTCAGCCAGGATATAGAAT
The DNA here is from genome assembly GCF_001515625.1 of Sinocyclocheilus rhinocerous. Lineage (NCBI taxonomy): Eukaryota > Metazoa > Chordata > Actinopteri > Cypriniformes > Cyprinidae > Sinocyclocheilus > Sinocyclocheilus rhinocerous. Next base: position 1,881,887 of record NW_015653466.1, on the reverse strand, counting down.
ATGAAAAGTGCTCAGAGTTTCTGCAGAAAACAAAAACAAAGAGTGAGCAACAACAGAAACATGTTTCTGGAGACGGGCTGATTCTCTGCCAGCAGGAGGTGCATCTGGAGCGGTAGTAACGGCTGGTTTCCCCGGTAACGGCTGTACACAAAGCAGTGCTGTGCTCATGAACGCTGCTTTCAGAATGAATGAAAATGCCATCGAAACTTTTCTGAAGACAGTTTTTTCCCTTCAAAGACATTCATATAAAACACCTGCGCTGCGTTTTGATTTTGAAACGTGCAGTGCTCATGTTTATTCAAAGAAGTCAAACGCCACAAATAAATCAATGTATGGGAAACACTGGTAATGTGTACCGAAATATCGGAAATGTGTTTAAAAAATCATATCACCGTTATTGAAAAAAATTATGTTATCATACATATTGATATTAAATTATTGTCCAGCCCTAGTAACTAGCCATATTGCAACGAACGAGCTAGTCCAGCCTATGCCTGACTGGACTAGTGTGTTTTTCTTTGTTGTTTGGGCTGCCTTGTTGAAGCGCAGTGGCACTGAGAACATTGTATTTCACACACTTTATTTTATTTTCCAAATGTAATAGGATTAGTCCAACGAATCGTTCGGTTTGTAATGCGTACCGAACCGAAACCCTCGTACCGAACGGTTCAATACAAATACGTGTAGTTACACCCCTAATAGATAGATAGATAGATAGATAGATAGATACAACACTGTGGCAATATATCTTTTGTAGAGTTCACGGTCCTCCAAACTCATTCTTGTTGTCAAGAGTTTTATAAGTATGAAGACTTAGTGTCCTCTTGTCTGTATGAGAGCCATTCTCTCTTATCTCTCTGTCTCACAGGGGAATTTCTGTATCACCAATTAATTCAATTCACAGTCTGACAGGGGGAACAATGACACGGTCATCTCCTGGTCCGTTAAACAGACAGTACCTTTTGCGGTTTGTGATTTATGAAACGGCACTGTTAAAAATCACATACAAACACACATAGAAAATAGGAAAATAACATCACAAGGAAGAATAAGGTGTCCTTTGAAGAACAAAAAAGGCTTGTTTGGTCTTGAATATGAAAACACTGTGATGCACAATATTTAGGTTATTTTAATATTTAAGTATTAAAATAGCACAAAAATTTGTAGGTGATTCTAGAGCTGTATTACCCAACCCCCCACCCCCAAAAAAGTTGTGATAGAATAGAAACTGTAAAAATGTATATATTTTATAATAGTTTAATATATTATCTATAAATGTTATAATTTATAATACATTTTATAATTTATAATACATTTCAGCTGTTCAGGTGGCTCAGGCCTATTTTTTCTCTTTACATGAGTACATGTCATAAAATATATCATAAAATATAAGACTAATGCACAAATGCTGAATATTTCATAATATAAAATGTGCATGTGAATGGGGAAATGTCTACCGCAGACCATTTAAACATATTACTGTATGTGAAACCAATCAGCCTGAACTCCATCCTACTCTGTCTCTGAGACCTTAACATCCCTTAAGAGTTTAGATATGGTGTCCAGTGGAGTACAACAGCACACAGTTCAGTTCAGTCCATGAAGCTCTGGCACAGAAGCACGTCAAGTAAGACCCCTAATGTCGTCACGACATAACTCGTAGTAACTGACAGATAGGGAACCTGCAACTGATGGAAGGCTGATGAAATCTAAAGAACTTAGTTTGAAAGAGATTGATATTCACCTGATTTGATTCACCTGAATTAAGAGTAAACTGTACACATTTTTGAGCTCAGTTTGAACTAATTTATTGAGCAGGCATCATTGGAAGTCCAGCTCACATGGGATAATGGGATGGGAAAAGTTCCTTAATGGTAAAATGTGTTTTGTCTCTTGATTCGTTTTTGTTTAGCATTCAAAACCCAGCCTAATTTACTGTACATATAATGTTTCTTTTTAATAAACATTTTAAAGGATAAATAATAAATATGTACAAATACTTAGATGTTGCACTTTGAAATAGCACTTGGCTCAAAAATCAGAGATGAAATGTTTGAATGGGCACAGCGCTTCTGGCTACTTCCCTAGTGAAAATGTACAAAAAAAATAACATGATTCTCGTAAAGAAGACATTACCTAAGCTTGAGTTTAAAAATAGCTTCAGCGGCAAGATGTGCCGTCATGCACTAACAAAAAAGTATTGTTCAAAACAAAAAGCCTATTCTTGCACTAATGTGATTATTTTCTCCATATAATCCCCACAGGCTCACTGTATATATGCATTTGTGTCTTTTTTTTAATAGATATATATATATATATATAAAGTAAAGCCTCTTGTTTCATTAGCCCCGGTGTTACAACTAACTCTGAGAGTTCAAAAAGGAATTTGGATGCTCCACTCAAGGACAACTAAATCAATCTACACAAATTCAAGCATGACAGAACCCAAGTGAGAGGGAGATGATGGGAGACGAGGCCGTGAAGAGCTAGGTACACTCAGCAGTACGTGAAGCACAATGAAATCACAAGAATGATGCATCCACTGAGAATTGTGCTCCTTAAGGTCAAAGCACAGGTAAAAACAATCAATTTGTTTCCATCACAGACAAATGGCCTTTGAGTAGCTTGTGCACTGCTGTATGCCACCGTTTCTATTGATGTATGTGCTAATGACTAAATGGCTTGTGGCTTTAAACCAGAAAGGATGATTTCTGGTTCAAGTCCCGGACAAGACTCCCTCCCTCTGTCTTTTGCTATTGTGCCCTAAAGCGAGTTACTTTAAACATTTTTTTTGTGCTGTAGGGGTTGCTGAGTTTTCTCTGAAATTATACCATAAAATATAGACATTTATTCACAGTTCACAGCTCTGAGTTTGCTAATTATGACAAGGATAACCTTCAGGTCCCCTACTACACACTGCAAGCTGAATTTTATGCAGAAACCGAGATGCTTAGAGCCCCCGAATAAACATTTAAATTAAAATTCAATAAAAAAAATATATATGCATTTTTTTTATTATAAACTATAATATTATAATTTAATAAACTATATACTGTAAAACCCAATTTTTATTTTATTTATCAAAATGAGTTAATTTTACTCAAATATTATTGAAAGTTCTTTTGCATTTAAAAGAAAATGTTATGTGAACTCAGTAACTGATTATATTAATCAGATCTCAAACCTAATGAGTTACAGCAGATTTCTAGTTCCCAGTATGCATTGCTTCAGACTCTGTAAGGAGAGTAAATTTTTAAATTAATTGTTATTTTGTTTTTGTACAAGAATGCTGTGAATATGTTTTCAAACTTGCTATATAAATCAATACTAACACAACATTAAATTAATCATTAACTTGTTATACATTTTTCTTCACATTATAAAATAATGGAAAAAATCCAATAGAGAGAGAGAGAGCGAGCAAGCTTTTATTACAAAAATCAATACATAAATAATAATAATAATAAAACAGGTAGGTTCTCAAACTTGATAAACTCCTGTCAGAAACATTGGTGCGTGACGCCCCTGCTTAAAGATGCTAAGAATATTCTTCTATGACCATTCTCCTTGATATTTTCCACCTGCAGATAATATGTTTATTTGTGCCCTTTTCTAAAGCACAGACCACAGCAGAACGGTAAGCCTCAAAGAACTGCAATCCAAAATGGACACACACACACAAACACACACACATACACATTTGAAGGCGCTCTCTCGCTGTCCAGTGTTGATAAAGTTGTTGGTTTGATTAGTATGTCTCACAGATTAATTAGAGATGAATGGAAATAAGCTGTGAAAAATGGCATCGTTGTTTGCAGAGCAAGGAGGAAGCAGCGTGGGTGGCAGCGATGGATCTGATGGACCAGTGAAGGATGAAGCCTCCATATTTAAACCAATTTAAACTTCCGGTGCTCACAGTAATGGTCTGTATGGAGCTTCTCCAAGTCAAGGCAAATTAAAGATCAGCATTTGTTCAGCCACTGAGCACTGGGAATTCTTAAGAGGTCAGAACAAGAGCACTAAAACAGCACACTGAACTATAAAAGGGAGGATAACTGTCAATGAAATGTTATTGATGTTTTAATCGGCAGGTTAATTGCACAGTTGTTAAATTATATTTCAAAATTCTTTACACATGGGTGCAAAACATTTCCTCCTGTTTTCATTCCATTATGGTCATATATTCACAGCAGCTCAGAGCAGCCAAGGTTTAAATCAATCAAACATTGCAGATGCACCATGTTTTAGTCCGCACAGTGAAATTGCCTATTACAGCTGATCGTTTTTTCTTGTTTAGAAGTATGGATGAACTGTCCACTATTATTAGTGATATTGTTATTATTAATAATATTGAAATATTTAACATCATTTTACCGTTTGCTTCAAAAGAGTGAAAAATTTATGCATTTTTGATGTGTTGTTAGCATCTTGAAAAATGCATAGAAAACACTTGAGTATAATCACCTCTCAGCAATGCCGAGGTGTGTGTACAATCTATCAGAGTAAATGTGTCAAGCAGTTTCATTGAAACAGACAGTGTTTGGATGAGAGATGGACAAGTATGTGCGGGGGTGACACTGCCGCCCTACATCACCTATAACAAGGTCCAACACTGACACTTAGGAGATAAAGAGATAAAACTGGAAGTAACTAACTCAGGACGCCCGAAACGCAAAAGCGCTATATGTCGGCGCGCTGCCCACAAGGCTATTGGCACCAACAAAATGATATCTGAAGAATCATGTGACAATGAAGGCTGGAGCAGCAGCTGCTGAAAATTCATCACAGGAATAAATTACTTTTTAAAATATATTAAAACAGAAAATAGTTATTTTAAATTGCAATAATATTTAACATATTGCTATTTTTACTGTATTTTTCATCAATTAATGGTCAGTGTAAGCAATTTCTTACACACACACACACACACACATACATTATATATATTTTTATATATATATATATATATATATATATATACATACAGA
>NW_015653466.1:1872435-1876538 GCF_001515625.1 Sinocyclocheilus rhinocerous | reverse complement strand
GACTCTTGAACGGTAGTGTTTATTTATTTTTAAAGATTATGCAGTAGTCTCTACTTTGCAAGGGACATATCTATACTTTCCATATACTAAACCTACACTCAGTATTGATTAAACAAACTGATATTGTGACCTCTGACCCTCTCTGTCTTACACTTCTCTTGAATATGTTGAAATAGTCAGCTTAGGCCCAGGCTGTAAAACCTTCTGAATCTGAAAACCTTCTTTCTGTTCAAACAGAACAATTAACACATAGGATGACTACTATGTTTTCAAGTTCATTCGGGTATGGTATCATTAAGGCAAGATAAGGCGAGTTAATTGTGTGTCCCTTAATTGCCTCTTGCCAAGACTTAATTCTCTGCTTTTTTTCTTCCTAGTCAGGCCAATTTTGTTAACAGTAGATGGCAACACTAAAACCTTTTCTAATAGATGCCTTGCAGTAGGGATTGAGGTGGTTCTCTTGCAAAATCCTAAAATGCCCTTCAAAGCCCCAGATTTCATATTAATTTAGCACTTGATGTCTTTCAAACCCCTCAGGACTCAAAAGAACAACTTTGATCCCTCATCCAAGTCATACACCTGCCTCAAAAAATCTAAAAAAAGCCGCCGAACATGTCTGACAAAAGTTTCTGACATTTAAGAGCTACAAAATACTTAAAACCAAGCTTCAATGCTAGTTGTGAATGTCCATAGGGAAAAAAAAAAGATATACCGTCTCAACATGTTCAGTGTGAGGGAGTGAAATAAATCTGACTGTAACACATAATCAAAGCATTCAATTTACAATACTGTGCTGGACAGCCATTTATCAGCTCCCACAGTTTGTGTCTTAGTTATGTCGGCATGAAGTCACACAGCATAATGAAATAATCCACCATGCAAATTATCTCTTTACAACAGTGGTCGCTAATTAAATGAAATCAACCAGATTAAGTCATGCCTTGTAGGGATACTTTTCACTTTTATCTGGACCGGAGCAGATTTAATTCTCTGCATCAGCGTCCAGTAACTGAGCCTTTTTACCAGCAGCTGAAGTTGTTTCAGCTGCACAGCAGCAGTGTGACTGAACACGGGCCTGACAGTGACTCCAGGTGTACGAGTGAATCATACCAATGAGAATCTGTTCTGGTCTGTTATTAGAGAACCCAGAAACCAGGAGTGAAGGACAAATGATTAGGTCACATAGGAAACAAAGAACAGAGCGGTTTGAAGGGCAGACACTGTCCAGTTAAATGAATGAAGCCACTTGACTACTACAAGTCAAAGTGAAATGCATTATTGTGGCTCAGTTCACCCCTACTGTTATACATTATAACTACACTATTTGCATCCAAAAAGCATCTTTCTTTGTTGATGGCCATTCAAAAGTAACTGTAAGAAAGTTTCTGCAAAAAAACATAAATCATAAATATTTTACAGTATATGTTAGGGCTGAACGATTAATCGAAATCGATTTGAGCATGCGCGATTTCTAAATTGCTTTATAGCACGATTTTCCGCGCCCCCGAGCTCCCGCAGTATGCTTTCCGAACCAATCAGAATGCAGCGCGCCTAAATGGAACACGATAACAGAACAGACCGGACGGGCATACAAACGTAACGCCAGGTTCACACACTCCGTCTGTGGTGCGTATTTTTTCCACGCCCATGTTAACAGATCAGAGCGTTCACACTGCACGTGATTGCGGTCCGGCAGCGCGCTCCAGGGGCGGTGCGTCTGCAGCAGTCATGCTGCGATCGTTTCCGCACGGAGTCTATTTCTGCTGTGCTGCACGCGCTGAAAGTGATCATTCGCAGTAAAAAAAGAACATGGATTGGCATGGAAATTTAGTAATTACACCATAAATGCATATAATTAAAGTCTACTGTTTCACAGTCAACACATGGCTTTTTGGCTAGATTTAAAACAAGGAAAAGTGCACTTTTAGATAAACAAGGCAATAATAGATGGCACTCGTGGTGGTAGGCCTAGTTAAACAAAGTTATATTTATTGAGTTTAAACGTGAATATGTCTATGAAAGATTGTATTACTGTACTGTGATAAAAGAGAATCACAATGCTGAAAAAGCATTTTCAGAAACAACGTTTGGATTTGAAATCAAAATAATGGATAAATGTTGTGTTTGTGGTAAACAGCCGCGGATCAGGAGCGGACTGCAAACGCGTCCTGTGCGAAAGCAAAATGAGTCCGTGCTGCTTCTGCACCGCATACACATACTGTATACACACTGCAGACGGAGTACGTGTGAACTTGGCGCAACAAATCTGGTTCAACATCTGAGGCAACGCCACAAAGAGCTCTATGACCAATGCATGGCAAAAAAAAGTCCCTGGACACAGGATTTTTTTTTTCTGCCATACGTCTATTCTAGCGACATTTTGTTACACCTTTACTTAGTGATTATTTTGCCTTATGTCTGTTCTAGAGACATGTTACAGCTTTTTGATAAAGCTCTAATTCACACTGAATGCATTAATGACTGTAAAGCATGTCTGTGTGTGTCAAAATCATTATTAAAATCGAAATGGCAAAATTTATCAAAGAAATCGCGATAGGTTTTTTTTGTCCATATCGCACAGCCCTAGTATATGTTTTATACTGCAGCAGCATACTTGCAATGTTTATGGCCTTTTGTGCTTTACTTTGAAAGCTCACCAATTATCATTATACAATTAGTGTTAATCACAGTTGGAGTATCTGTTAATATTTTAGTGGACTAATTATGCTGTATGCAAATATTAAGACATAATAGTCTCTGTAATTCTATATATATTCTGTATTTAGCAGAATCAGAAAAAAACTGTTCACAGAATTAACTTTAATAATTAGCAAATTAACTGATGGCAATTAGGATGCAATGACAGTTTTGGTAATAATATTTTTGAACAATATTGAAAACTGGATTAGTTACTGTACACAAACCTCCAGGTTTCTTACACCTTTTAGATGGTGAATTTGCCATTTCCATTTTTTTTAAATTAATATAGATTACATTTATAGATTGCACTTGCAAAGAGCAATTTTAGAAATTAAATATTTTAGTGCTGAGCATAATCAGAAAAATTATCATAATAATAATCATCACTACAGAAGTTCCCATGACTTTTTCATGACTTTTTTGTCATTATATATAATTAATATATAAAACATTTTATATGTACAATTTTATAAATAATTTTATGGAACAACATGAGGGTCAGTAAATGATGACAGACATTTCTTTTTTTAGCTGAACTATCTCTTTAAATTCAACAACTTTTAAATTAAAATTGAATCTTGATGAGCACTGTAACTTGATGTTACACTTTTCGCAGCGACGTACCGCAAATAATGCATGAATAGGTTAAAGGGGTCCTATTATGCTTTTTCACTTTTTGAATTTTAGTCAGTGTGTAGTGTGCATGTTTGGGTATAAAAAAGATATTCAAACTTACAAATCTCAAAGTCCACTCCAAAGGGAGATATTTCGTTTTTTAAAAATCCCTTTTCAAGAACTACAACGAACGGCTCGTTTGGACTACAGTGTTTGTTTTCCGGGTTTTGTGATATCACAAAGCGGCCCATTAGAATATCATTAAAATAATTCCCGCCTACAGAAATTCGAATGGTTGGGGGGTGAGGAGGGGCGAGGTCGTGGTTAGAACGCTTGGTTGAGTGCATCAGTTGCTGTAGCCTCAAGTTTTCGCAAGTTATTACACATGCACCTGAATAATGATGTATGTAAATATGTGTTACAATTATGAAAACGTATATATTTATAATAAACTGATGACAGTACAATACTGGACAATGATGTAATCTGCAGAATTTACACTTCAGTTATGAGACTACAGTGTTTCCCATACATTGATTGCGGGTGTTTTTATATCACTGTATTTCTGAAGGAAACCGACTGTCTTCAGAAAATTGGATGTCATTTTCATTTAATCTTGCATGTAATGTCTGATAAGGGGCCGTTCACATTTCGCGTTTTTTTGCGCGCTCAAGTTCGTTATTTCAAATGTAGACGCGCGGCAGGCGCACTCATAATGGAAGCGACTCATTTTTTCCAGGCGCGTCCGCGCTGCATCGAGATAAAAACATTTCAACTTTTCAGAATGA
>NW_015653466.1:1867997-1868483 GCF_001515625.1 Sinocyclocheilus rhinocerous | reverse complement strand
GTCTTGCCTTGTCTGTTTCCCCGTGTTCTGATCACTGCCTGTTTACCTGGATTATCTCTCGAGTCTCGCCCTATTGGATACTGTTTGCCCCTGCCTGGACCTTTGCCTTGTACCTTGATTATCCCTCTTGCCTTGCCATCAATATACCTGTTTTTGTTTGTCTGACCTATGCCTGTTTTTGACCACGTCTCAGTTAATAAAGCCTTGCAGATGGATCCGCACGCTTCCTGTGTTCCGTCCGTTACAGATCTCTACCACTCCAACAGCGCCTCCTGCTGGCAGAGAATGGGTTTGCATATATATGCCGCCTGGGAAACACTGGACTATGGTATAAATAAATTCAACTGTATAATATTTCACTGCAATTCATGTTATAATGTTAGAATTAAATAACAATAAAAATAATACATATGCACCTATCTGTACATAGCAAAGGCAGTTATTTTTAAGCGGTTGTTGACATCCTATCTAAAACGTGATTTAGCC
>NW_015653466.1:1857752-1867401 GCF_001515625.1 Sinocyclocheilus rhinocerous | reverse complement strand
AAAAAAAAAAAAACAACAACAACGTTACCACTCTAATGTGTCTTGCAATATCCGTGTGTGCAAAAGTTCTGCGCGATCCTCTTGTTCAATATTCTCTGGGTCTGAATCCAGCTCAAATTGATATGGCAATATTGACGCCATCCTTAACTAAACCGGAGCAGACGGAACTTGCTGCTTTGGCAAGGGGAGGGGCAGTACTGAGACATGTCTAAGCTGTTCGCACTAGGACAGCTAACCAATCACATCACATTTCGTTTTTCGGAAGGCGGGCCCTTATCAAACCCGGAACTAATCGAGCCGTTTGTGCCAGGATGGGGAGAAAGGTATTGTAATAATGTAAATTATGTAAAAAATAATGCGTTTTTCGAACCACCAAGCATGAGAGCATGTTCTAGTATACCCCCAAAACAAATTCAAGACATTGTAAAAAAGCTTAATAGGACCCCTTGAATTAATTTCTGTGAGTGATCACCACATCCTGAAGGGACTGACAGATTCGTTGCACTTCACAACTCCTAACAAGAAATCTTCTTGGGAGTTTTGTTAAAAAAAAATAAATAAAAAATACAATTCACAACCCCTGGATTCTGAAATAAATATTTTAAAGTGTGATATTGAGACAGACTCTTCTTTCAAAATGTTACATTATGTGAAATGTTCGCAGTTGGCAAATGTCTGGATATTGTCGGGAAGAGTAAAACACACACTCCGCTGCCTCTGCAGTGCTGTAGTGTCACTCTTTGCTAATGGAAAGCACACCAGGCAAATGAGATCGCGACTTCCTGCAAATGAGGTGTGCAGTAGAGAACAGCAGTCTTCTTTAAAGAGCACCGCACAAACAAGAACAACACACACACACACACACACACCATCAATACATACCACTGCACGCGTACACACCGTTTTCAGGCAGACCGGGCTGTTGTGTCTTCAGTAAGAGTAAACAATGCTTTTAATTAAAGTTTCAGCATGAGTGGCCCCACTAGTCTTCCCTGACCACCACACCTTGTGCTTTTCATCTCTGTCTGTTTCTTCAGCCCTGATATGTATTTGTTTGTTTATTTCTTTTTCTTTTTCAGATAAAAGACACAGTTCAGTGCTGCTGTTGAAATGCAGTACTGTGTAACCAGATGAACCAAAGAGAGAGTACACACAAATACACACACAGCGGAAGGAGTAGCAGCTGCTAAAAACCGCCTCTGTGACGAGGATTTGATTTAATATCCAAATCACAAAGTCTTAATTATGTCTTATCTCACGATCGCTGAACACGCTGCAATGACTAAAAGAAACAACAGACAGAGAGAAAAACAAGGGACAGATTTAGAGGTTTCACTGTCTTACGTAGTAGATTCGCTATTTGTAGTGGTACTTTTAGTTTCTCAGCAGAGCGGAAGTAGTGATGCTAGTTTAAAAATGATGAAGCTTTTCAGTATCAAAGATATTTTATCAATTAAGTAGCATGGTAGCACTGACAAATACTGTTATATTTTAAATGAATATTTAAAGTTAATGTAATGAAAGTAGATCTTCGACAGATCTTCTCTTCCCTACTGTGATGTACGAGTGAAACGGATTATCAACAAAGAAAAAAAAATTTAGATACTTGGTTCAGTTCATCGGTTGTTGATTGGATGGAGGAAGATATGTGAGATTTAGGTTGAAAGAAAGGGTGGAGTTTATGTGGATGAAATGATTGGAAAATTACTTCATATGTCAACCAGAGAGAAGTCTGTCGTTTTCCCAGAAGACAGAAGATTGATTTAATTTGTCATTAATTTTGAGTAAAAATTATGAGCTCAAAATTAAACATATGAGTGGATAAATCATTTACAATAAAATCAATAAGACAAAATGCAGACTTTAAAGCAATTAATTTGTGTGTCCTATATTTTCTGTTGGCAGAAGTCATGTGAGACATGTGAAGCTCGTGAATGACTCTGTACAGCAAGTAATGACATTCTCCAACCAAAAGAAAACAATACATGAAAACAATCATGCACATGTAGTATTAATACAGTCAACTGTTTTTTCTCTCTCTCTCTCAAGCAGTTTGTATCTTATCTAGCTTAATCTTTGTGTAGCTTCATAAAACACAACCTACATTTTATTGGCAATGTGTCATCATTGCCTACATAATGACATGCACTCTCAGGAAAACACATAAAGGCTAATGACTCATTCTCTCACTGCAATGTTTACCTGTAATATTGCCTGCTCTACCGATAGCTTAGTCACGACCAAATTATAAAAGGTACAAATTATTACATAATTTATCATAAGACAACAGTATATAATGGTCTATTACCAAAGAAGAAAATAAACACAACCTAATTTGCTCTAAACCAGAATCACTTCCTGGCAACAGCATTACTGCCACATAGTACTGAATGTACGTTGAGCATCTGCAGATATTAGTTAGGGATTGGCTAATTCTATGCATGATGATGACATCAAATATGAATGTGTTAGCCTGTGAATGTGTTAGCCTGTTAGACTGTAAATGTAATAAAATAGGATTAGCAAATATCATTTTATGGTTATAATGCTAACAATGAACACATAATGATTATTAGTTCAGTTTTAATGTATCATAAGTGTGTGCACTGTACAAAATAAATTAATTTGTACAGTACAGTGCTCATTACAGCATGACAAACTGCAAATGCAAAAAAAACTGATATTATCCTAATGTATGAAAAGCCAGTGTAGTTTTTCCTTCTTGTCAATTTGCTGTTTTTAGCTGAAGCATATTGTTAGAGGCGTGAGGGATCAGTATATCATCCATCAGGTGATTTATACATGAGTAAGTTTACACTGATAACCATCTCTCACACATATACTGCAACTCATAATGACAGATAAACTCACAAAACATGCATTATTCTCTATCTGTCACACTCAGAACTTATTGTGCCCTAGGCATTCTCTCAGGCACGAAGCTGTACATTTATGTAGAACATGTCATTAAAATGACAGAGCTGTCATGCATGTGACATGCTAACGTCTCAGCTTACAGGCCCTCAGTGCCATATTTATGGTAGAAAAGCATATGCAACCCATGCTTTGTGACCCAGTGCAATGTTCACGCAAGCATAACATTCCGCATCATGTAATTCTCACTTCATAACTTTCATGTGTAATGGCCAGTCCTCTATCTCACGGTTAACTATTTTACACACTTTTCTTTGTAGAGAAAGAAAGAAAGAAAGATTTCAACTTTACTTTGGATGGATGAGTAGAAATGCATGAGGAAAATTAGGCTTCATCTTATCAAATAATCAACTCGGATAGGTTTGGTGCTGTAATATACACAACATCGATTTGACAGGTTGTTCTTGTCAATATCTTGTGCTATCAAGGAGGTGAGTTGCTGTTGTTTTTGGTATAATTAAATATTTATCATAATATGTTTTATACAACTGCACACACTTTCAGATTGCATTGTGCAGAATGAAAGTACCAAATATGTTCCATCCATCACTTATCCATCCAAAAGTTAGGTAGCTAGCAATATTCACTTTAACTAATCATTCAGGTAACAAACTATGAATGTTCATTTGGTCACACTTTATTTTAAGGGTCAATTCTCGCTATTAACAAACCATTAACTACGACTTTTGCCCCAATAAACTCCTAATTTGCTGCTTATTAATAGTTAGTAAGGAAGTTGTTAAGTTTAGGGATGTAGAATATGGTCATGCAGAATATGTGATTTATAAGTCGTAATAAACAGCCAATATGTTTGTCACGAATCCGGTCTATGAACTTCCGTTCACTCACCACCAGAGATCACCCGCTCACTACATGGACTCTCACACTACACAGACTGTTACACTATACCCTGGACTACATTTCCCATCATCCATTGCACTGATTGCACACAGCTGTAACCAATCACACGCTCACCTGAAAGCTATTACACACACTATATAACACCCACTCAGGTCCTGCTCAAGTCGCAGAGTATTGTATAGCGTTTATCACTCGCCTAGCGATAGCTACTCTACGGAGCCAGTTTTTCATAGTTTAGTCATAGTCTTGCCTTGCCTGTTTTCCTGGTTCCTGATTCTTGCCACATATCTTTGATTAACCCTTTGCTTGCTGTTTCGGACTGTGTTTGCTCCTCGCCTGGACTTATGCTCACGTTTACGGATTACCCCTCTTGTCAAGCCCTCTGGATTACGTTTGCTGTCGTCTCAAGCCCGTTTAGGATTGCTCTTTTGTCTAGCCTGTGCCATACCTGTTTGCTGTTGTTCGACCCTGCCTGTGTTTTTGACTATGCTTATTAATAAAAGCTTGCATATGGATCCGCACGCCTCTCGTCTCGTCAGCTCCGTTACAATGTTAATAATAGGCATGCTAATAAGCAACTAGTTAATAGTGTGAATTGGTCCCTAAAGTGTTACTGTTCATTTTAACAAATTTATCACGTAATTAACTATACATGTTGACTTTAAATAACTCATCATTCAGGTCGCTAGCTACAGTATGCTGTAAACATTCAATGTAACTAAGTAATTTTTCAAGTACTAATTAAATGTTCACTTATTTAGGTAACTATATAAGCCATATCATCCTGTAGCCCAAGACTGGTTGCCCACTGAAGCTAAGAAAGGCTGAGCCTGGTCAGTACCTGGATGAGAGACCTCCTGGGAAAACTAGGTTGCTGCTGGAAGAGGTGCTAGTGAGGACAGCAGGGGGTGCTAACCCTGTGGTCTGTGTGGGTCCTAGTGTCCCAATATAGTGACGGGGACACTATACTGTAAAAAGCACCTTCTTTCGGATGAGACGTTAAACCAAGGTCCTGACTCTCTGTGGTCACTAAAAATCCCATGGCACTTCTCGTAAAGAGTAGGGTTTTATCCCCAGTGTCCTGGCCAAATTCCCTTCACTGTCAATCATGGCCTCCCAATAATCCCCATCCATTAAATTGGCTCTATCGCTCTCTCTCCTCTCCACCTGCTGAAGTGTGTTGACCTTTGTACCAGGTGGATGCTGCACACTCAGGGTGGTTGAGGAGAGACCCCTCATATGATTGTAAAGCACTTTGGGTGTATAGCAATACACAATAAAGCGCTAAATAAACCCCTCAATCATTCATTCAAATGTTTACTTCAACTTATTCAGGTAGCTAGCAATATTGTAAATTTTCAGTTTAACTAACTAATTATTCAGGCAGCTAGCTATAAATGTTCACATTAACTAACTATTCAGTTACCTAGCAATAACCACTCACTTCAGGTATTCAGGTAGCTAGCAGTGAACATTGACTTTAATCTCGCTGAGCAGAATTCTCTAAAACAAAAAAAGCAACTAGGTGACCTGAAAGAGAAAAATGACCACAGAAGTACCCCTTGCCGCTACACTGTTTCAGAGCAGAATGAGATACAAATACTTGCTTGCTTAGCTAGAAGCGTTAGTGCAGAGTATGTGTCGGTCCTAACCATACAATGCTTGGAGAATTCTGTGACACAATGAAAATGCAACATGTTGTGGAAAAGACATTTTAACTGAAATGATCTAATCAGGTCTGAATTTCTGCAAAGCGCCTCAGCTGGGATACATTAAAGCCTGCGAAATGGAAAATGATGTCTCTTCATCTTTTCGAATAAAGCCACAAATACCGCCAAGCCAAATTTAGCTCGCACAGAAGACACTGATGGACAGTTTGGATCTCAGTATTAAAGAAATCGTTTTGGCTGATTTCTATTTCAAGGCTTTTCAAAGAATAGCATTCACTAAAATAGCACATCAAGTATTCTGGTCATGCTGCAAACTCTCGCCAAGGTTAAAAGCCATGTAAAAAAACTCCTGACCCAGACTAGGACCTGGGAAGCCAGAACCAGTTCAGGAACATTTATCATCTCGAGTGGTCTATAGGCCAGAGGTTAAGAATAAAAACTGCAAGAAAGGGGTTAACGGTCAAGATGAAATATTAATCATTTAGACCCTGGCAAAGCCCTTTTTGAGCTATTCAAAGACTGTAATATGTTCAAAAATATGTCTCTCTTCATACACTACAGATATGGTTGACTCTAAGCTTTTTTAAAAAACATTATCCATCCTTTTTTTGGGCATTTAAAGAAATCAGTTACCTTCCCCTCTAGTCTGGACCAGCAGACATTGTTCTGTTCTTGTATATCAGCAATGGAAGTGTCTGTTCTTTGCATACCTGGCCAGAGCTGACACTGATCTTTTCAATAATAACATATAAGCCTTCTTGTTCTCATATTTAATTCATATCTATATCAGCTCTTGAATTCTGCCATTGAGCAGCTGTTGGGATGCATACTAAGTGATCACAGGACCACCTGCAAATGGGTGTCAGAATTACGTCAAGTATCGACAAGCTACCGAATTGTACTGTGTCAGACTTGATTGATGTAAACACAGTGTGCACTCAATCATAATAGAAAGGTTCACTCTTTGCACGTATGCGTGCAAAGTGCTTCACTGTTTTCCTTAGCATATAAATGAGCCTCCTGTGCCACAGCAAATAAATAACAGGAATATTATGTAATGCTGTCTTACCTGAATAGCAGGTGTCATGAAGTGGAGAAAGCATGAAAAACAGAAAGAAAAGATAAGCACCTGTCAGTGAAAATCACAACGCATTTTTCACAGATATTTATAGTGTGCAGCATATGACTAATGCTTTTACAAGAGCTGTATCGAGAGAATTCATGTCAAAAAAGGCAGGTCAGAATTTCACATTTAAATTAATTCACAATTTATCCAGGAACAAATGCAAGTGCCCTTCATGAATATTCAGAGGACTGTACTATCAGGCCTATTGTGCATAAACCATCCAAATCTAACAATAATAAAAAGGAGATGTCTTTCTGATGAGATGCTTTACTTCATTTACTTTTGAAAATTCCTGAGAATCACTCGCTGTTAACACTCCATCAGACTCACAGGGGGTTGTACTATTTTATCAGGGTGATTCATCGAATGATCTCATTATCATATTCCAGCTGGGACGTACCGTTCCTGATCCCAATCATGCCAGATTAAAGACAAAAGACAAAAAAAGAGGAAAAAACTATACAATTTTATAGTTCCAAATTGTAGTACGTTGTTTTAATAATGTCACTTTAACTGTTCAAACTCAATAATGGATGACTGCTTCAAAGGATGAAGGAAGTTAATTAAAGCATGTTTCTGGAAGAATTTCGTCAGTTTACTTTAAAATAACATTGAATGGGTTTGTTTACACCTAGTCTGATTTCGTCATGAAATAATTTACCATTATGTGTAAATTACCTCTAAATTTATGCAATTCAGCTAATGCTGTAAAAGTTTAGTATTGAACAGGGGTGTTTCTAGTCTTTCATCAGTACTGGGACACAGGCCACCCATCAAAAAAACCCATATTTCGATACTCTGCTTTAATACTGTAGAGAAACAAGAGACCAAAAAATGCAGATGAGCTGAAGGCCACTGTCAAAGAAACCTGGGCTTCCATACCACCTCAGCACAATACAACTGATGATATTCACAGCATTTCGCAGCGCGCTTTTCAACGTTCCTCTGAAACCCTGCAGCAGCAGCAATAATCTACAACAACAGCAATAACCAACAACAGCAGCAATTCAGCAGCAGCAGCGTAGCAGATCTATTCCGCCAAGACCAAATACATTAACACTGTCATATCCATTACCATACTAAAATCTTCCAAGAGTTGTCATGATATAACTGTCCTAATGAATCAAACTGAACAGCAAACAATTTCAGACCTTTTTGCAAACCCATTTCACTGATGAAAGTGATTAATTCACGAATCTGGCATCACTAATTTTGAGTTTAGATAGCTGATAGAAAACACACATTGAATGCTAAAATATCACAGAAAATTAATCTCATGTTGGCATATAGTAATCTTCATTGACACAGGATCAGTAAAGATTTTACAGTAAAATTTTACTTGGGTACAGTGGTATTTCTCATATTTAATTTCACTCAATTGTGTTCAGTACCAGAACTGTCGCTAGACCCGTCTGCTCCAGCAGTTCTGGTACGGAGCACAATTTACATGGCACAATTCAAAATTTTGAGGATAAGCTCTGAATGACCAGTTGTAGACGACATGGCAGAGTATCGCAATCTGGTATCATCGTAATACTGGAACATTCCAAACACCCCAAATTGTTAAAATGTTAAAAGTCTGGATAAAGATATAAGGCTTTTCTCATTATATGATCACCATTTGATGAATAATTGCTGCCATATTCAATAGAAAATATACACAAACATCTCTCTGAAACAAATTCAGTTTACCACTAGCTTTCCATAGGTAATAATAGCGTGATGTTAATTTCTGCAGGCAATAAGCAGTAAGTTTTGAGTAAAAATCTATAATTCTGCGCTGACAATGGCTTTTTTTAAATACAGAGTAGCACTATTGTAGCGCATTTAGCACTCTGTTTATCTGGACTGTGGGAGGTTGGTGAATAAGATGCAGGTTTTTGCATTGAAATATCACATGGAACTGTTGAGCGAACAAAGTGCCAACACATTTGGAGCGCATGTGTTAAACACTAGCCCAAGGCTTCAACTTCCATTCCAGTCTCCTCTCTTTCATAAGGCTTTCAGTCCCTTCCTCCTGTTTTGGGACTCTGATAAGGAAGGCCAAGCTATTAAATTTATATTTTCTCCTCTCTTTGTCATTATCAGAGATGTCTTTAGAGATGTCTCCACAGTCCCTCTCCGTCCCTCTCTGTCAATCTAATCTCAGCGGCTCCAGCTGACAACAGGCGGGAACACACACAGCCATTCACACACTCCATCAGAGACTATGGCTGCAGGTTTTGAGGCTCTATGATATGATCTAGGCTGTCAAGATACTGTTGAAATCTCTCTCTCCCTCTTTTCCTCCACCTCTCTCTGTCTTTTCTCCTCCCACATGCATACACGCTCATAGAAACGGAAGTACAGACACATAAAAGGACACCTGCTCTTTTATCTGTGAAAAGCAAGCCACTCCTAATAAATGACTCCTGTGGTGAGAACAACTAAAACAGTACTCACATCACAAGAGCCCTGCAGAGCATGGACTTTACGTCTACAAATTCCCCCAGCAGGATGTCGGATCTAAAATAATACAGTAAGAGCATGTGACTAGGTCATGAACCGCATCCTGCCGGCATGTGGGTGAAGTGGTCATGTTGGGCAGTCTGCAATTGGTGTCACTTGATCAACTACGAGCATGGTCTGCAACAGGTGGCCGGGGGGGGGTAACCAAAGGGCATCACTGGCATGAGGGATTATGTAGGGGGAGGGCCAGCTGGTACTGGTGAATGGACAAGTTTCGGATTGGAGATCGCACAGATAGACTCAGACTCCCACAGACACAGTGGACCATCTTAACACGATGGTGCCAAGAGTCTGGAGGTGCCAGGGAAGAAAGCCCACGGATTCAACACAATGTTTTTAGTCCAACCCTGGATAATGTGAGCTGAAGGACAAGGAAATGGAAATGCAACAGACTGAGGAACACCATGTGTGTGAATTCTGCTGTGGCGCACTGCAAAACTGACTCCCGATATGGACACCTGAATGCTGAGATCACTGTAGTTTAAAGGAGTGAACGTGTTCTGACTAGCTGGAGTGGGATTATTGTTTGTTTGTGTGTGTGTGTGTGTGG
>NW_015653466.1:1847635-1857455 GCF_001515625.1 Sinocyclocheilus rhinocerous | reverse complement strand
GAGAGAGAGAGAGAGAGAGAGAGAGAGAGAGAGAGAGAGGAAGTCTATAGCATGTCTTTAGAGAGGAAAGACTGTAAATTTCATAGAATAACAGACAGTTAGAACAAATTATAAAATGATAGCTGGAACAATAGACAGATAGAAAGACAGAATGATAGACAGACTGAATAGATACATAGAACAACAGACAGACATGTAGATAGATAGATAGATAGATAGATAGATAGATAGAATGACAGACAGAATGACAGAACAATAAATAGAACAATAGATAGAACAACAGATCCACAGAACGACAGATAGAGAGATGATAGGAAGAAAGAAAGAACTGCAGAGAGGAAGGACTGTGAATTTGACACTTCATAGAACAATAGATGGACAGAATGACAGAGGTAGAATTACAGAATGACAGATCAAACAATAGACAGAAAGACGGACACCTATATAGACAGGTGATAGAAAGAACTGCAGAAAGGAATGACTGTGAATTTGAAACTTGATCAAAGAATAGATAGAACAAAAGACAGATAGAATTACAGAATGACAGATGGAACGACAGACAGACAGACAGACAGACAGACAGACAGACAGACTGACTGACTGACTGACTGACTGATTGACTGATTGACTGATTGATTGATAGACATATCAAGCTTCCCTTGATAATTTCCTGGAAGTTAAGTCTCATGAAGTTTTAAACACTAATGTCACTCTATTCATGTCCTCATCTCCGCTGTCATTTAGAGATGCAGCACAACTATCACACTGCTGAGTTTTAAATTCGGTTCCTGCTGCGAGTGAATGTTCACAGCAGCGTCCCTGGTTTCGGCCACTCAAAGGACGAGTAGGGGACTTGAGGCTCCATGTTCTGCTCAGTCACTCACAAAAGAATTGGCGATAGAGAGGAAAACTTAAAAAAAAAAAAAAAGAGGGAGAGACAAGACTCTGCTCCTGTCCACTAGATGATTCATGAAGGACCTGGACGTGACATATAAATGAAACAAGGAGCGATAAGGCACTCATCTCTTCCCTTTTTGATGGGCCTAAAACTCTTTCCTCTCTTCTCCCCTGCTCTTACCTTGTCCTCTGGTTTGCGGGGCTGCCGCCGACCACCTCGGACAGGCAGTTCGGCACACTGCCATACCCTGAGGGAGGATGAAATGAGTTTTAAGAGGAAAAAAGAGAGAAAAAAGGAATGACCAGAGAGTCCAGTGAGGAGTAATATTCAACATGGCCTGGCAGCAGTTGTCTAAATGCTAATCCACTATCAGGTACACAGTGGCTCATAGTCCTGCGGCTCTAAAATGGCTCTATCAGTGTGTGCCAGGAAATTACAACAGCTTAATTCAATTAAGACACAGTCACTGCACAGAGTGGACGCGACAGTTAGCACTAGCATTGTGCAGCGGAGACTGTGACCTTTCAGCACTTTGAAGCATAGACAGTGGACATCGTTCCCGAAGGCAGGAATGTCACAAATGTTTTGACCCATGAAAATCTTCTAAAGCTGTTTTCCGTCATCCATTAGAAATTTAAATTCTGCCATCATTTACTCACGTTTCTGTTTTTCCCCACACAATGAAAGTCAGTGGTGTCCAAAACAACATTGTACCCCATTAACTTTTATTGTATGGACTTGTTTTCCACAATAATAAAGTCATGCCAGTTTGAAAGGACAAAATTGTGACTAATAAGTGGCATTTTTTAGTGAACAGCCCCTTTAACACATATAAATTGAATTTCACATATTTGAATAGCATGATGAACCCAAGGTAGGTATTTTGCATGACTCATTTGAATAATCAACTAAATTAACTGACCTCTCCAACAGCATATTCAAGTGATTTCACAGGAAATTCAATATCGCAAGTCAAAAAGAAAGGGTTTTCATAGGCCATCTGTGCACAGAACAGCTGGCTCTGCAGTGAAAAGGACGTCCTGATCCTGATGCAAGCAACATATTTCTTGCTCTGCAGGTAAATTGCCATGTAATTGCTTGATGTGCTACCAAACATGGTACAAAAAGCAAAACAACCACTTCAAGTCCATTTTAGTGATGGCACTTGCGTCATTACTGTGTGCCGCATATACAGGGTTACACTAGGAGAGGAAAATCTCTTGAAAACAAGGATGCTGGAACCAAAAATTAAGGCACTCAGAGGGGAGGAGGTCTCTAAAATAGAAAATGCTATGAATGTGGGAGCTCTTCAACTAATCAATTTTTTTTTTTTTTTGTTAATTGAAATTAAGCTAAAATAAAATATAAATATTAGATAAAAAACTTAAGACGTCAAATTAGAAAAGTTGAAATAAAATAAGTTTACTAAAATTACTAAACAACAACAAACAAAAATACATTAAAGCTGAATAAAAATATCTAAAGAATCTGATAAAATGACAAAAGCAAAACAAAATTATTAAACTAAAATTCAAATGAAAACTGAAAATATAAAAATATAAAAATAAAATCCCTATTCAAAACATTAACAAATACTCTAATAGTATATAAATAGTATTAAAATAACAGTGATTATAATCAGTCAAAGTGAATGGGAGAAAAAGAAAAGGATAATATATTAACACTTACAGTCTTTTATTAATTTGATTAATACTGATTTAGTACAAATTCCCATAAAGACACCTAGATGCCCAATGCTCTTTTCTCCGGCTTAGAACAGCACATTATATATTCACCACCAAACCAAAGGCATGAAAAACAAAGGCATGAAAAATATGGAAATATTTCCCATTGTCTTTAAATTTGTTTAAACCCCAGTAACATTTTAATTTACCTACATTTTCTAATAAAGAGGCTACTCATTTTAGTTTGGAATGAGCCAAAGAGCACCATCACCTTCCTGCAGCTCGCTTCAAAGGTGCAAAAATGGCATTTGGAATCTGCCCAAAATCACATTCTGCTTCTGTCCCTTGATATCTATATGCAAATACACAGGTATTCCCAGAATGACAATTGTAAAGTCATCTGCTCTTTTTAGTACAAACTAAACTGCACTTGCATTTTTTACAATCTGCACGTGAATTCCTCCCTGCTCAGTGTAAGTGTGTTTGATTTCAGTGACAGGACAGTTATTTTAAAGTTTATTTGCATGTGTTTGCATTCCTCCCACCCTTCTCCTCAGTGAGCGTAAAATCAGCTGAGGGAAAAAGTCATGTGTTTTTTTGAAGTGAAGGTGTCTTGAAGCCTGAAAATAAGTTTAGGAGTTATCCTCTGATTTCAAAAGGAGTTGTGAATACTCATTTGAATAATTATACCCACTCTTTGCTTTCTTCTGTCAGTCCAAACGCTTTCCCTGCATACATTAATGGCAGCTCCGCACCAATCCTGCCCTAGATATTAGCGCTTCCCTAAAATAAAAAAGTAGAGATGATGAAAAGCCCTTATATTTAGGAAGAGACTCAGTTTAGCACACAATATGCATCAGATGGTCAGCAAATGGACTGTGAACGTGCCGTCTGAGTCTAGCGTGAGGTTGAAGCTCCAAAATGACATCAGTGAACACAAATCCCATCATGAAGAGCTTCCAATCCAATCCAAACACATAATTAAATGTAAGCAAGAGCACATTGGCAAAACTGCACAGTTCAGTGGGGTTAAAATGAGTTAAGACCCTTTTTCTGAGATTTGCGTAATGTTACATCAGCACGATCTAGCTGATGATGATGAGAGAATAAAAAGCATGAATGGAGATGAGAGAGAGAGAGTGCTTTGTCTCATTTTGGACTCTTACCAGAGCATACATGCAAGTGCTAATCCAAATGTGTTTGTGTGTGTCTTTTCAGCTGTAACACGAAGGTCTTTGCATCACACTGGCAGCCTTGTGAATGGTTGCATTGCAGTGTTACTGTGCACAAACACAAGAAACGTTGGCACAAAGGGCAAAAAATTCCCATCCCCACTTCCTCACATTCATTACGAGTTCAGTGAGTCATTATTGTACTTTTATCCAAATGCAAGTAAAAAAACAGTTGTTCTGACTTGAGTGCTGCAGTTTATGAGTAATTACCGAGCACGAGCAGTTATACCAGTAGAGAGATAATTAGTGCTGTTCAGCGTGCAGCACTTCAACTGCGAGAGACACTCATGCTAAAAGATTCATGTTTTGAAGTCAAGAGTTTTGTTTCAAATGAAGCCAGCTCAAGATTGAAAAAAGAGTGAGTGATAAAAAAAAAAATCATACACTTAAAAAACAAGTGAGAAGACCGAAAACATTATTGGACTTAAAATATTAGGATGATGAAAAAATTCTCATTATCAGAAAACAATAGTTGAAAAAAATTGAAAATTTTCCTGAACATTTCCAAACAAAAGCAATCTCTTGGGGGAAAAAAGTACTGGAAAAGACAGAGCGTCATAGTTCTGCAGCAACAAGGCTTTCCGCATCTAAGCGCGACTCTGTGCACATATAAATCAGAAAACACAATAAGTGCATGCAGTAGTAACTATGTGGAACTGAATGGGTGATGGAATTGTGCAAGAGTGATGGCTTGCACAGAATTATTTATGATGACGTGTCAGGAGAGCATAACAACATATATTCAGTACATAAAATTACATATTAACCTTCAGAAAAAAACAATCTTAGCACCTGATTAAGTTTTAAATAAACAAGGCTGATTTTTCAGCATTTACCAGGTGGATCAAGAGGGTACATTATGAGTCTAAAAACAGATATAATTAAGGGAAGAACAAACAATTGTGTGTTTTTATTTGTCTGTCACATGAATAAAAGTGGTCAAAATCAGAAAATGTGGAAAAGGGAAATTCAAACTTGCAGAAGGATTATAGAGAGGATGTGCTGCCATACAGGTTCAAATTTACTTCAGAGATGAAAGAATAAGATAAAACGTCCTGCCACACATGCAGGGCCTCCAAGAGCTGAACGCCCTGTAAAACCTCTCA
Source organism: Sinocyclocheilus rhinocerous (assembly GCF_001515625.1). Classification (NCBI taxonomy): domain Eukaryota; kingdom Metazoa; phylum Chordata; class Actinopteri; order Cypriniformes; family Cyprinidae; genus Sinocyclocheilus; species Sinocyclocheilus rhinocerous. The sequence continues at coordinate 1,852,534 of NW_015653466.1, read as the reverse complement.
AAGATCCACTGCATGACACTTGCCAAGAACCGGATTACTGAACAGGATCTCAGCATCTCTGCAGTTCCTGGGCCCTCCCTCCTACCTGGGACTGAACCTGCCACCATAGTTCTGAAGACTTACATCCTTTACCATTAGGCTCAGACGGATCCACTGGGCCATAAAGGGCAATGACAATAAAAACATGTCTCATCTCGTCAGCCGCTTCATAGCTGCTGACATTGACTACCTTCCCCAGGCTTCACTTCCTCTCGCTTGTGAAAGACACCACACACCGTTCTGATTCCATTACGAACAACTTTCAAAGTCAAAGCAACCCAGTTCATGCTTCCTTCGGGCTCTATGTTTTATTTTCGTTTCCATTTGTTTTTTAAATCTTAAAGGGGTCATATGACGTTGCTAAAAAGAACATTATGTTGTGTATTTGGTGTAATGCAATGTGTTTATGCGGTTTAAGGTTAAAAAAACACATTATTTTCCATATAATGTACATTATTGTTTCTCCTCTATGCCCTGCCTTTCTGAAACGCGTCGATTTTTACAAAGCTCATCATTCTAAAAAAGCGAGGTGTGCTCTGATTGGCCAGCTATCCAGTGCATTGTGATTGGCCGAATTCCTCAAGCGTGTGACGGAAATGTTACGCCCCTACCATACTGTGATGCCGTCTCCCAGCAGGACGAGACTCAGTCCAGCTGCTCTGCTCGTGCACATCCCATCATTGGTTCTCTTTTAGCAGTTCAGTCAATGTACTGTTAGGAGTCACTGAATAACTCGGGATATTGGTTTATTTCTAGTCTACTCTTCCAGGAAACAGTCCTCCATAAAATGCGCAGCATACATTTGAATATTTGGGTTGAAGTATTCTGGAACAGTGTTGTCAATACAACTTAACCACTGATTTCTAGTCGTGTCCTCTTTTGGAAGGCCAAACAGTAGTTTCGCTTTCACAACAAAACACACAGTGACTCCACAACATGGCAGTGGCGGCAACAGCGAGAATAAAAGTTACGCCTTCTTTCTTTGCGTGAACATTTAGGCGGCGTTATGCAAATCTTCCCACATCGTGACGTAGACATGTGGGGGCGTGTTAGAATGAGCCGTTTTAGGAGGGTGTGGTTGACTCTTAACTTTTATAAAGAATATCTCTTTGGATTTGAGACTTTAGTCTTTGCAACTTTACAGATCTTCTTTATGCACCAAGAGCTTGTAACACTCCAAAAAGAAAGGAAAAATTGAAATCGCATCATATGACCCCTTTAAGAACTGTAAATGAATAAAAGTAGATTGAGTACATATATTACAAGAGAAAACTTTCTCCAGCACCTGTGGCAGAGCTTTATGTTGAGCTAACAGTGAGTCTTCTTGTTTCTTGTTACTTTACGTAACACACAAAAACACATTGGGTACGAACAGTCCGCAGCCAGCACAATTCCCATCTCTAAAGCTGAGTAATGTTTGTAAATGGCTAATTATGTAAGGCTTTGTTTTGACCACTGCTCTCAAGAGCTCAGTTTCCACTTAGTTTTGAAGGGCATCTAGTTTTAAAGTGCATTTGTCTGATTGCAGCATTGGGACATTCAAGCCAATTACTATACCACACACCAATTGAAAACCACCAATTTGGTGCTTAGCTCTCTGCTGCTCTTTTTAAGTGAGTGAAGTGACGTGTGGCCAAGTATGGTGTCCCATACTCGGGTCTTGTGCTCTGCATTTAACCCATCCAAGTGCACACACACAGCAGTGAACACACACCCGGAGCAGTGGGCAGCCAATGCTGCGGCGCCCTTGCTCAAAGGTCTCACCTCAGTCGTGGTATTGAGGGTGGAAGAGAGCAATGGTTATTCACGCCCCCCACCGACAATTCCTGCCGGACCTGAGACTCGAACCCGCGACCTTCGGGTTACAAGTCCAACTCTCTATCCCAGTGGTTCCCAAACGTGACCTGGAGGCCCCCCTGCCCTGCACCTTTTGTATGTCTCCCTTTATCTAACACACCTGATTCCACTCATCAGCTCATTAGTAGAGACTCCAATAACTAAATTGTGTGTGTCTGATTAGGGAGACATACAAAATGTGCAGGGCAGGGGGTCCTCCAGGACAGGTTTGGGAACCACTGCTCTATCCATTAGGCCACGACTGCCCCAGATGTTTTTATGTTCCCCCAGACAGGACCGAGAAGCTGCAAATAAGGTATCATACAAGATTCATGTTAATTAGCAAGTCTTGAGGCTCAGTGCTAAATTAATAAAGTAGATGCAGCCGATTAAGTGATTAGGTGAAATGAACTTTTATCATCAGGTTTTAATGCTTCATACTTTCTCCTTTTTCATTTCAAGCTCCGAGGAGTCATGAGTATAACTGAATTGTTCATAATACACTCACAGGAGAGGGATCTGTAATGCTCTTCTACATACTAAGACACAACCAGCTTTGTAAATAACATTTAATTACATATTCCTTATTTCTGCATCACATCCCAGTGAGCCCTGCACTTCTATTTTTAATAAAATGCACGTCTCCTCTAGGCTCCATACATTGACAGACAGCAAGTGAAACAAACAACATTTCAGGTCTGTAAATATTTTATAAAGTCACCAGTGTAATATAGCGCAAAAGCTCATTTGTTTCAGGAGTTACGTTTATGCATGCATGAAATTTCCGCTACGTCTTTTTTCCTGCAACTCATCTATCTCTCCTAATGAGAGCTGGGAATCCTCCGAGCATATAATACAATAACCACAAAGTATGAAACCACAAGACTTCGGGCTACAGCCAGAACATGCAACATATAGACAAATTTAGCAGCACAATGCCCCATGCATGGTCATGAGATGTGTTCTGGAAGAGATCTGTTTGGATCATATGATGTGTGCAGTTGTGTCACTACTATTCTCTAGTTACTATCAATTAGGGATGCACCGAATATTCGGCAACCGAAATTATTCGGCTGAAAATAGCAAAAAAATCCCTTTCGTTGTTCGGCCGAATAAGCGAAAAGGCCGAATAGTATGTACCGAACAATGACGAACGCGATCAAATAGAGGCACGCGCTAATGCAGCAAACATGTCAACAGTGTGAAAGTATTTAAAACTATCAGAGAAAGATACAGAAATCATTACAAGCACGAAGCACCGACCGCGAGAGACTGTTTAGTGCTGCATCACGTCTCGGATGAGAAGAAGAGGTGGCTGATGCTGGTGGTTAGGTTACTGTATGATGATTGAAATCGCGAAATTACCTCAAACGATTAGTAAATAAACTGCAGAATGTTATATTTTCTAATGCACGCACAAGTTGCATGTATTCTGACAGCGCTGCACAAGCTCGCGACGCCAAATGTTAAAAAAAATGTTCAGTGTTAAGTAAATATTTTTTAATTTTTGTTTTTTAATAGATTTTTTTTATTTGAAAAGCAGGACAAAACAGTAAAAAGCACATTTTGGCAATTGAATTAATGCAGTGGTGAAAAAAATGGCAAAATAGGAAAACCGTATTCGGTATTCGCCCTTCTGCCCAGTGTTTCATTTTGTTCGGCTTCGGCCAAGAATTTTCATTTCGGTGCATCCCTACTATCAATCACGTGTTTCTAACAGTACAGATGGTGGTGCAGATGTTGGTGGTCAGCAGGGCTGCAGCTGAATGCAATAACACCATCTAAACCTCTGTGAACATTACACATTCCATGAGGATCTATGTGACAACTTGTTGGAGCTGATAATGAGGTGCAGAAAAAATTTGCAACATTAGCAAGTTAGTAAAATATTTTAATACCTGCAAGTCTGACAAAAACGATTTTAAAATGAAAGATTCTAATTTTATACTGTGCATTATAATGCTGTGATGTTTAAATTTGTTTGTAGCATTTAGAAAGTGAATGATTTCAGTTTGTAGTGCTTTATTTTCAATTTATTTAAACAAAACAGTATAGATTTTTAATAGCAGCCATTTATCAGTTATTGGAATTTAAACATTTTACTAAGGATGCAGAATATATTTGTATAATTTTATCAGTCAGTATTTAACATTTAATCTTACATGGATGGATGGATGGATGGATGGATGGATATAGAAAATTAGTAAGCCTTGAAATTAAATGTCCAATTTTAAAATTGAATTATCCAGTTGTCATACTGCACACTGTAATGTTGTGATGTCTAGTATAGAATATTAATATTGGCCATTTATTAGTTATTGTCTATAACATTACAATTATTAATGGCCAGAATGTTAATAACAGTGCATCCTTAATTTTTACTTTTCAAAAATGTTAAAAAGTCCAATACATTTGACTGTTGTCCCTGCAAACAATCTCCTACCCGAGTTTCATGTCTCTCGAAGCACCTCATAATCACTTCTTCCTCTCTCATAACAAACAATTTCAACTCAAATGAATATTTCATGTCCATTTACTCGTTTATTTCCTAGGTGACAGAATATTTAGTGGGATAATGTACAGTCAGTCAGCCATCATAAAATAAAGCCCAGCAGGGTGAAGAGGACCCTAAAGTGAAGCGGAGGGTGGTTGTACATGATCCCTTACTTAAAAATACAGATTCTTTTAAGTGTATACAAATGAGCAGCATGCCCTTCCCTACATGCACGTCAGAGCTTTTACAGGCAAATGCCTTTTTTCCCACTGAAATCTCTCTCTACACTCCTGTAGCCAACTTTTGACCTTTTCTTTTTGTCAGTTAGGTGTGCTCATGTGTCTTTTGAGGAAGATGTCACAGAGCCACGGCTTCTGATATACCGAGGGCTTGATCTGGTGCTTTGTAAGTCACTGCCAACATTGAGGGTGAAATCTGTCTGTTCATGTTTATGCTAATGTTAAGCACTAAGAGAGGTCAGACTTTTCAAAACATCTAATCTAGACATTATATATATATATATATATATA
>NW_015653466.1:1827877-1847594 GCF_001515625.1 Sinocyclocheilus rhinocerous | reverse complement strand
CTGTTTTGTGTATATACTGTATATATATATATATATATATATATATATAAACTTAAAAATACATACTTAAAACTGTTGTGCATGTACTTTTGGGTTAGTAAAAAAAAACACACATTAAAGACATTAAAAATTATTTTCGAATTATATGTGTATAATTCTGCTCCATGTGCATAAAAAACAATTAAGAAATAATTATTTGCAATTTATTTAAACAGTTTCATATAAATTTTCTCCCACGACCATCAGAGGGCATTCATATTACTGCCCTCTGATGGTCTTGGAAGAAAACGAGCGATATTTAAATAAAGCAATATGTAACCGTTTTAATATTTGTTTTAATTACAGCTTCATTTGTCTTGCATTAAATCTGACTGACATTAAAACAGATCTGATTTCTTCTTAATTATGGTTAGACACATCGGATAAGAAAACAGGGATGAAATACCAGGTATTAATGTTTTTAAGGAGCTCACGGGCAGCTCTGCTTTGTTGGGGGAAATAAAAATAAAAAATTAATTTAAAAAACGGTGTGAGCGCCCATGCTGTTACTGTAGCAAACTGCACAGGAAACATGAAATTGATCTAACTGACCTGTATAGTCTTAAACATGTATTTTGTGAATGCATTACACTACTTTTGCTTACATTAAAGAATCTCACCAGAATTTCCAAAGCCTCTTCTGTGGCTGATTATAAAGTTAGACAAAGAAATGCTGAGTAGGCTGAATTCAAAGCGAACGCCTGTAGACACACATGCACACAGTACACACTTACACATACTTAAACTCTCCCCTCCTGGCGTTCCAGGCTCTTCCTGTGCATGGAAGCTGTTTCTTTTTTTATTCAGCATAACCACTGTTCAGAAATGCAATGAATAAATGATATGCATCTTCTCTCAATACTACCCTTTCGTCCTCTTCACTCATCCTACTTTCTCTATCTATCTATCTATCTATCTATCTATCTATCGTCTGTCTGTCTGTCTGTCTATCTATCTATCGATCTACTGTTTCTCAATGTCTGTCTGTCTGTCTATCTATCTATCATTCTACTGTTTCTCAGTGTCTGTCTATCTATCTATCAAAATACTGTATCTCTGTCTGTCTATGTATCAAATAAATGTATCTCTGTAATACTGTATCACTGTCTGTCTATCTATCTGTTTGTCTGGATAGATTCAGAACTCTTGCTTCTTTGTTCTCTGTTACCTGGGGGTTTATAAAAATAAATGCATTTATAAAATATGCTTTTTTTCTTTATTTAGAATGTATTTCATACAATCTAAAACTAATTCTTCTCTCTCTCATGTCTTTAGGGGGGCTCAGACTTCCGATGTGTAGGCTGCACAGATTCATTTGTCAGCCTTGCGACGTTCTGTGGGGATTCTCACCTGGCAGACTGAGGCCAAACGCAAAACAAACTGCCATTACATTTGCAGAGAAAATGGAAGAATTTGCCCTGTAAAAGGTCCACAAGAGGTCACCTGAGACATGCACAGACCATCTCTAAAACAATTGAACCTACAGGGTGCAGTTCTGTACTGAAAAAACCAACGCTGCACAATGCTAGCCACACACAAAGTCCTAGAGGGCAACCGTATCTGCAAAAAAACTGCATATTTGAGGTAGTGTTGACAACAGAATCACCCACAACATTATCAGCGATGTACAGCTCACATCATTACCCATGCAGACTGTCAGACCGGGGGTCGTGTATGGCAGACAAACTGCCATTCGGGCCCTGTATCATCAAGGTAACGCAGACTTCACAGGCTTGGCAGGTGTTTGCAGGTGAAGACATGAACAGCGGGTGCCTGTTTTGCAGGCCAGATGGCATTGCTTAGTTAGCCCTCCTCTGCTAGGCAACCCATCACAAGGTGAAAGAGAGAGAGAAGGCAAGAGCAAGAGAAAGAGGGAAACATGGAGGGAAAATGTCCAGTGCCAGCTTCATTAGAGGCCAACCAGACAACTTAAGTGGCTGCAGATGAGTTTACATGAAGGCTGAAACTGTTTGTGGTGTTAATTTCTCTCAGAAATCAGGGTGCATTCAGGGTCAGTGGAGGCTTGTGGGTAATCTGAGATTTTCTGTACATATACAAATTGGCTATGCAATGGAAACGCACAGTGATAGTGTTTTTTTTTTTAAGTTGTCTTTGCAATAATATTTCACAGATTTGAACTTTCTTTTTTATTCTGACTTCTAATCATCTATTAACACTATTTAAAATGCTGAAATTTTGCTGACAAGCAACTGGACTGTTAACATGCTATACTAGTGAAAGTGTTATACTTCCCTCTCATGTCAGGATCCTCAGACTCAAAAAAGAAAAATGCAAAAACTTGCTACAGGCAAAATCATGCAACTCCACTTCCTATTCTGGTGTGAGAGAAAGAAAACTGAAAACTATGGTCTGTTTATGAGTGAACGTTTGGTCTGCTATGTGATGTGATGCCAGTAACTGATGCAATTTGGGTTTCAGGATAAATTACTGATTAGCATGGCAGCATAAAGACATGGAAAAGAGAGAACGGCGAAACTGAAAGTAAAAAAGAGTGAGAGAGAGAGAAAAGCCTGCCTGAAGCGCTCTGTAATTGCAATGGTTTGCAATGAATAAGGCCATTACTGTTAATGTATTTAGGGTTAGTGCGTACCATTTGTCACTCTTATCCAGTCAAGTGGCAGCAAACCCTTAAAAATGCGGCATGGTCATAATCTAAATCGCTTCTATACACAAAATCAACTGTACGTTCGGTCAATATGTCATGTTTTTTCTCTCTCTGTCAAATAATGATAGATGCTTATTATTTAAAGACTTCGTAAAGTCAGTGTTGAATCAGATGCAAAGCTTTATCAATGCTGACAAAACACATGCAAGTTCATTCCATTGCAAAGAGTACTGAAACAAGCTAATGTGACAAAAAATGTTTGTTCTGACCAGACACACATCAGGGCATATATCATATATATTTTACAGGGATCATATCATTTTCTGCATCTTCTTTTTTCACCCGAGGTCCCTGGTAATTGTTTTAATGCCTGCTTTCTTGTTCTTCTTTTGCTGTACCTCTATACTACATGGGCCTGTTAGCACCTGCTGGTTGATGTTGTAACTACAACATCTGGAACCAACAAATATCTTTCTCCATTTAAAACAAGCTATGTCCTCTGCAAATAGATATAAGAAAAATACATAAATAAATTGATTGATTTATTTAGCAGCACATATATCACTGATAGTGATAGTATAGTGATGATTACCAGTGCCCAAGACTTTAATAAATAAATAAACAAACTGGATGTTTCAAAGTTGGCAGACTTCAATTTGTGTTGCATCTTTGAGATGAATGGCAATAGCCTTCTCCAAATATTATAGACCTCACTGATGTAAGCACTCTCTTTGCATGTAAAATGAGCACCAGAGCTTTGCTGCATTCCAAACATAGTCCAAATATAGTTTGCACTGCCCCATTCTTCAGTAACAGCCTCTTTGCACAGCCTGCACTTCACATTGACAGGTTCACTAAACAACCCACGCTGAAATGTGCCACACAAACTATTAAGGTCGGGCTGAAATGATTTGGAAGACTTAAAAATAAACCTCAGCCACTCTTTCTCAACATCAGGATGCATTGAATGCATATTACGGAGAGAAACGTGCTGCACACGCAGCCAACAGCAGAAGGTTTGTCTTTACTACTTACTCTTAACACTAAACAAGTGTTGTTGACATGTAGGCCTAAATGCGGGAAGTCATGAGTTGAAAACATTCAAATGCAGCACAGTTTCAAATGCTATTTTTGGACTGGGGATGACGTTTTGACCCCTAAATGTTACAGCATGTTATTATAGCACAGAAAAGCCCTCATGTACATTTAAGGGGTTTAGCAATTTTATCCATCTATAAAGCCTGTGACACACCAAACCAACATCAAAGAACTACTGAATAGCGGTGATGAAAGCCAACTGTGTTTCACCTCACGTCACCTGTGTTTGGACCAACAATTTGCGTTTGAACACACAGCAGAGACTGATGCCAATGGTCAACTAGCAAGTACGTTCTGCACCTGCGTGAGAGGAAAAACTATCGATACCAGCAGATGGCAGTAGTCAACATTCGTAATTCAAAGGAAAAGCGAAACTAGGACAGTGGAAATGTTGATCTTCACTTTCTTCGTTACAAACCACCATGTCGTTATGAAAATATTAATGTATTGGAATGTTTAGATATGTAAAATTAGAAGAGACACACTAAGTACATTTACACAAACTTTAAAAGTTCAAATTCAGTCAGATTAAAACAATAATTCATCTTAAAATGTCATGTAAGCACTTTGACCGACTTAATTTGTGGCAATCACATCTTCAATGTCTTTTAGGCAGAATTTGCATTGTGTCATGTATACTTTGTCAGAGATTGTAGCACACTAAAGCTCAATCATATAATGCATGTAAACATAGGCTACTGTTTTAGCCTGACTTGGTTTATGTGTTTACTCACACCTTCCTGTAAGATCTGGCCGACTTCAAGGAAACTTTCAAAGGGCTTTAACTGAAGTGATGACCCAAATAGAAACAACGCCCTTCTGTGGCCCAAGCCCTGCCCAGCAACACCCCACTCCGGACTTGGCTAGAGGAAATGGCTCGGGTCTTCAGCTCGAGCCATATGCAGTGACAGACCTCCCAGCATTAGGAGGCCAATGCCGTGTCCTGCCATGACTCTGGTCTCAGGCCGCAGAACGCTGAGCTGAGGACAGAGCAGTTTTGGGCGTGTATCGTAAGATTCCCCTGCTTTGGTCATAGGAAAGAAAGAATCTAGAGAACTTGACTTAATGGAACTAATGAGTGAACAGATTCATTCATGCAAGCGTTGTCGTCTTGGCAGCACTTTCTTTTTTCGCTTTCCCAATTCTTGTTTTTAATAAAACACTACAGAGGGAATCTGGCAGTTCATATGAATAAGGATAGTTACGAGGATCTCATAACCTACGTTCCATTTGATAAGCCGAAGAGAGCTTTAACGTTCCCGCCAAAATGAACTGCATCTTATTTTCTTTGACAGCCATCAAGTACGAGTGTTAAACACAAACCGAACACAGAACCGTCCTCACACTTTGATGATCCACCACCATCCTGTAGCAAATTGCATATGCACCATGGGAAATTTAAGTGGGCGGAAAACTCTTTCCAGAGAGAAAGAGAGCTATCAGTGCACCAAAGCCCCTCTCTCCACTCTTGATTCGAAGCTACGCCTTTATGTAATTGTACAGCTCTTTTGAAGAGAATAAAGAGCGCCATTTAGAAACATAAAGCATGGCCCACCCCGCTGTTCTGGCTGGAGATAGACCCACAGAATTATTTCTGCCTTGAGCTGCTCTTTCATCTCAGACCGCATGAGAGGTGTTTTTCAACTGGCCTCCAAAAACAAGTTCCCCTTGCTTGCTGGTTCTCCTTGCCATTTTGTTTCTGGAGGAAAATACTCCATCTTTCCCTCCTCAATTCTTTCTGGACCCTCCCAGCTTTGTGTTCTTCCCCAGGCCAAGATGAGCAGCTCTGATCAATTGTGGCCTATTATTTCACAGAGGAAGCCGCAGCACTTCCCTCTCAGCTCTCATTATTCATTACGAGCACACAGACAGGCCTGCAAGAGCATGATGAAGAGATGCTCCAATACACCACAAAAGAGATCTGGAAGCTATACGGGCCACTGGAGGAGCCTGTTTGTGTGCATGTGGAGTGTTTTGAAGCAAGGTTATGGTCCCAAGGAGAAGGGTTTCATGGCAATCAAACCACAAGTCGAGAGAGATAATGAGAGAGTGGAGCCTTTAAAAATCTATGTCTGTCAAACGGTTGCTGTGCTTTTGTTGAGTTGTGGTATTGAAGGTAGAAGACAGCGCTGTACATTCACTCCCCCCACCTACAATCCCTGCCGGTACAAGACTCGAGCCCACAACCTTTGGGTTATGAGTCCAACTCTCTAACCATGAGGCCACGACTTCCCTTATAATTACTGGCTCTTATCTACCTGACACATGTGTACAAGTGCTGCTATAGAAATTATTTATTACCTCTAATCTACCTCGAGCATGTAATGAACTTTCAGATTGTAATAGGTGCGATTGAACACAAAGGTTTTGTTGATCTGAGATGAGAGAGCTAGTTAACATGCGATAACGGAAGGCTGAAGGTGCGCTGGTTATTGGCCTTGATCAATAGTTAACTGGAAAATCAGATAAATCACTTGCCCTTCATGTTCGGCGTGAAGCCACAGAGCCTGAAGGCTGTCAGAATGCACTCTGATCATTGTAAATCACATTTAATCTGTCAATCACACACACAGTTTATTTTATGCTGCCTGAAGAGTGGGAGAATGACATGGCCAAAACAGTGAGCTGTCTTAGCGTGACATTTAGCTCATATCAGGCAGCCGCATTGCTGAGGGCACTTTAACAATACAGCTTTTGGTGCAGACACAAGTTCGACATAGCTTGGTTTGTATGGTGAACTGGAATGTGGAGCATGTGAACCATGGTTTGCAAGTGATTTTAATTTAAATCCACAATTAATTTAATCCTAAATCTTGGAAGTGGACTGCTAATAATGTATAATTTACACTGAGTGCCACTTAAAATAATTTGAAATAATCATTTAATAAATTGATGCTGAAAAGTTATTTAAAATATAAGATTTATTATTTTATTGTTACATTGTTACTAAGAATAAAGAAATATTTTGCTTAAATTTAATAATTAAAAAATGTAAGTTACATTTAACTATGCTTTTAAACATGAATCAATAAGCAGTTTAAAATATCTATTTATTTCTCAATTTAAGTTTATTATTTTCTTGTTATATTTACCTAACAATAAGAACATTTTACATTTAAGTTTAAATGTATTAATTTAATATTTTGTTACATTTAAATAATGTTACATTATTTAAATAATGCTACCAAATCATTTTAAACATGAATGAAATTAACCATTTTCATTTGTGAATTTATTTGTCAATGTAACAAATTGTATATATAACTTGATAATTGATTACATTTTATTTGTAAGTGGCACTTACTAGTCCTTCAGACTTTGCATGCTCCTTATCATACAGTGTAATTGCATGCTTTGCATCTCTTATAATAAATCGTTGTGAATAAATTGTGAAAAGTGCTATTCTGTGTGTAAGGTTTACAAATCTAAAGCGACTAAATTATTAATACAACAGTAAAGCTGGCATCTTCTCGCCCTGTGTTGTAACTCTAACAGTGATTCTCATAATGATGACACATATGTACAGTGGTCTGGAACCAGAAATACATTGTAAAAAACAGACCAGCAGAGGCGCGGGTGGAATAGAACTCTGGTTCGAACAGAGCAAATGCGAAAACAGCCTAAAGCCTGACAAAAACATAACCTTAGCGCAGCTAGACATCACAGTCTTGGGTAATCAAAACTTAAGGCAGGAAAAACAAGAGCCAAAATCATTGAAAAAGATCTTGAGTGGGAGGGGTTGTGGCCAGCGCTGTAGGCAGTCAGTACAGAGGAAACCTGTGGTGCGATAAATACAGACGATTTAGAGGTGACGGTAAATATCTGTGATTCAGAGTCTGGAAGAGCAGTGAGCTCTGAGCTCTCACGATGGCAGCACTGCTAGTTCCACACATTTCTTACACAAACACACACACTCTAGCTCAGATCTAATGCCTAGTTAGCTACCTACTTAGACAACAAGTGTTGTTTCAAGCTGGATTTTCAGGTGATTATGCTGGTTTCTGATGTGATTTTAACGTCAAGGTTGGTAACCAGCAACACTAATGCTGCCTACTAAATGTGTGGTCCCATTTACTGTTGTTTGCCAAATTTTTGTGGGTGAAATCCAGTCATTTCAATAGGAACCAACATGATGGTGATTTTCATGTGAGGGTGAAAAATTTCTCCATGCAGGTTTTGGAATGGGTTCAGATTCGCAGCAAAATGTTATGGCACTTTTCACCAAAATTACACTGAAATTTGATGGCACCTTAAGACACAATGTCTCTGCCAAATTCTAAGGCAGTATTTCATGAATTTCTCTAATGTGCTGGCACCTTTTGCCAAAATGACACAGAAATTTTGCTAATTTCACAACACCTAAAGAAAACGCATGAATTTCGGCAAAATTGACCTAATGTGATGGCACCTTTTGCTAAAATTACATCAAAATTTAGTATAAAAAATGTGACAGCATCTGAAGTCACCATGTTTTGGCCAAAGTCTAAATCAGTATTGCATTAACATTAATTTGATGCAACCAGCTCTTTGAAAGTAAGAAAAAAAAAAAGATAGAAATGACAGCTGTAAATAAAAATATACTTTATACACATTCAATATTTTAAAATATTGATAAATTATGTTATTGTTGCTACAATTAAAAACTGACTATTTTACCCAAGCTATAGTATGCATGTGCTATGTAGTTTAATGTGCATTAGAGAATTGCTATGTTAGCTTAGCAAAATAAAAATAAAAAATAGAATCAGTTGTTCATTAGATTCGCATGAGAAGTGTTATGTTGTGTGACAGAGTTGCGGCCTATGATGAGTGTTCCAAATCATCCACTTATGAGTGACTAATCAGTTAGGATGATGCATTATAAGGTAATATATAAGGTAAGCAGTTCACTAGGTTTTGGAACACAACTACTGTATAAGCTATAGTAGAAATTTCAGAAGTGACAACTGTTGGCAAACGTTAAACAATTGAAATTCAGAGAGGAAAAAGATAAGAGAGAAAGAGCAGCTAGTCATTTCTGGATTAAATAACAGCGTGAGCGCATTAGACAGGTTTGGGGGAAATGGAAAGGAAGAGAGACAAATATCAAAGACATTCCCAAACAACCTACTCGCTTTCTTCTTCTCTCTCTTTCTCTTTCAGTCATGTGATTATGCTGTTTTGTGAACATTAATCAGAGGGTAAAGAGGTGACAGAATGCAAGTATAAAAAAATGAAAGAAAAGTGCTGTCAACGAGCAGAGGTCAGATACTCTAGGCCTTCCTTTATTCCTTGTGTTCAGCATATCAAAAGAATGTCACAAATCCGTTATTATTATGCAGAGTACATGGACAGGATGAGCCCCTGTGTGGAGATTCATAGAAAACCTGTTTAAAATGCATCACCCGTAGCAGTGTGACCACAAACGGGATGAACTCACGTTCTCATTCACAAACATCCAGGTGAGATGGGAGACATCCTTCAAAGGCCTGGTGCCACATAAATTAGCTTTGTTAAGAGCGTATATGTTTGAAGATGCATTAAGCAAAGGACTGAACTCTTTTTAATGTCCCTCTAAATGAAAATGAAATAATGGAGAGGGAGACTTAGACAAGACTGAATGAGAGAAAATGCGAATAGCTTCCGAGAAGAATGAGTTTTTTTCAGAGCATATTGGCTTTAAGTCCCTGCACGAGTACTTTATTCAGTATAAAGGCTACGTATATGCACGGCATCAAAGAGTCTGTGAGTACAGGTGTGGGTGTGTGCGTCACTGTGGATGTTCTACTGGGGTTCAGAGCTGTCAGTCCCATTAAAAGGTCAGCAGTATTTCCCCTTGATTAGAGACAAATGTTAGACCGGCTATTAATCAAAGAGCAGCTGCACCGATAACAAAAAAACCCACTCTGTTTAGTTCCAGAGGCCCACACTGAATGAGCTGTGTGGGCCTCTGCTTGCTTTCTCTTGCTTGCACACACATGAAGAGAAATGAAAAAAACTACCTAAAAATGTAGTCCCCCCCAAACACATATGATTGTCTTCCTCTGTGAAACACAAAAGGAGATGTTTAGCAGAATGTTCAAGCTGCTTTTTCCTATACAAAGTAAGCATAATTTAAGCTGCCAAGCTCAAAAAAGGACCATAAAAATGAGGTTGAACATCATTGATATCAGTGGCTCTTGTGTGTAATGTGACTAAATATAACACACATTCAAAAAGTTTTGAATAGATCAGTGAACAACAACTTCAACAAAGTCAGTCTGTTCCTGACATTAGCTAACATATGACATCTGAAGACTTGGAATATTTTGCATGGATCGCTTTTATGGTGGAACGTGACACTGGCAACATAATTCACCATCCATTTTTATTTTCTGGAAAAAAATGGCTTGGAAATTATGCATCTCTTCAGAGCTCTATGAAATAAATAAAATCAATATGTTGGGACAACATGAAGGTGAGTAAATGATAACAAAATTGTGTATTTTTTGGGTAATCTATCCCTTTAAATCTGCAAATAGAAAACTAAGACTCTCCCTCTTCTCCAATTCACCCACCTGTTCTTTTACAAAGACATTTACAAGAGTATGTGAGAGAGAATCATGGTCGTATTTACAGTGGAGTCCAATCATCCATTTGGAATTGGAAATGAAAATCTGCAATTGAAAATCTCATTTAAAGAAAGTTTTAGGAGTTTGAAAAATGTACCAAAAAAAAGAAACAATGAAAGATAGATAGAATATTTTCATTAGTGCTTTTAGACAATTAGACTGTACTGTATGTCTGGCAGAGCATGCAGTAGCATATAATCCTAAATGTGAATGTGAGTGTGTGTGTGTGTGTGTGTGTGTGTGTGTGTGTGTTTGAGTGTGTGTCAGATAAGACATAACAGGATAAATGTGCCCCCAAGCAAGTGTGAAAACACTGTGATGACATTAACTCTCCTCATACTTCCTGCTCTAAAGCACCAGACCTGAAAGAAATAACCCTGAGAAAACCACTTCCAGACAGGGTTGATCCTCTCTCACAAGAAGTCTCAGCAAGTGGCTTTAGCGGCCTGGAACACAACAGAGTAATAGGGCAGGAAGCGATGCATAAGCAGGGCAACCAAGATGAAATGCAGGGCTGAGACCTCCTGACATGTTCCGGCTGCAGTTCTTCCAGGACAAGCTTGTATCTGGGCTGTTTGTTCATGCCGTTAGTGTGTTTTTGTTTTTTTTGACAAAATTGTACAGTCAAAATAGTATAGTCTAGATTTGGATTGTTAATTTATAGGCCATTCGTCGGTTATATATGATATATGTGAATAATATTATTAGCTTCTGGAGAAAGCAATATTATGCATATTTTAGCCAGAAGCAATGGGTTGGCATTAAAAACGTCTTGATGGATTTGTTTCTTACAAACACTCAGCTTTTCACATCACAATATGTTAATTGATGGACTGGAGTCATGTGGATAATTGTTATGTTTTTATCAGCTGTTTGGACTCTCATTCTGACGGCACCCATTCACTACAGAGGATTCACTGGTGAGCAAGTGACGTAATGCAACATTTCTCCAAATCTGCTCCAATGAAAAAAACAAACTCATCTACATTGTGGATGGCCTGAAGGTGAGTAAATTTTCAGCAAATTTTCATTTTTGGGTGAACTATTCCTTTAACCTTATTGTAAAGTGTTAACAGACAAACTATGTTAGTGAACGCGGGTTCCCTTGCACCTAAAATGATGTGTAATTTTAAATTCTTGTTAACCACCACGCATGCATTACAAATTCACATGTGTATTCATGAAAAAAGAAAAGGCCTTAATTAGACATAATTACATGTGTGTGGGTGTTTGAGGGGGCCGTGTGTTTGTGTGACCAGGTGTCCACATCTATAGATGTTTTTAGCCCTCTTCTCCACAGACATTACAACCACAGATATCTTGGAGTTGCTTGCCACTGCCATATGACAGTTCCCTGTGAGCCGTCCGTTATGCCAGATCTCCAAATACATACCCTCACACATCGAGGTGCCTGCTAGCTGTGGGCAGCGCCGCATTTGTGAGACACCAGAGTGGGGCACGCTTGGGATCATGAGAGGAGAAAAGCACTGTGAATAGGTAAAAGCTACCTGAGCTGATTATGTATGTTCAGGAGGGGTGCTAATGAATTTCAAGTTTGTATGTTTTCTCCACAAGGACATCATCCAGATGAACTCAAGTTCTTCAGCTGTCTTAAGCGAGAGCTCTCCAAATGGATCAATAGTTGTTATGGAAATACTGGTTAATATGCAGACATAATTAAGATAACAGCAATATTAAAAAGGCTTCAAGCTGTTCTCCATCCGCCGTGTGTGTGATTTTGCTCTTGGTACTTCCAGCGCTCTTCATTTTCACTTCAATGCATTTTCTGGGTTCCAGACGTGGATTAAAATAAATTCTACATGAAACAGCCTTTTCCAAATGAATCTACTGTGGAAAATCCTTTTGAGGGTAGAACTAGGCTTAATACCGAATTCGTCAAAGAATCAATCACTGATTTTGTTCTTTCGCTCTTCAAACAGTCCTCATCTGTTCCCTTGTAAAGTATATTCTTTCTGTGAGATGCCTTTAGTGTTTAGTGCATCTAAACACATCGAAACAGTTGGTGAATTCAGAACAGCTCATACAAATCATCCTGTGGTAATATCATGGTGCACATATGGCACTTTGAAATGACACCATGGTACTGCCATGGTAAATATGCACCTTTCTGGCAGTTACATGTAAGTGAGGGCTGAGTCTGTCCTCCAGATATCCAGAGGTAGGAATGCAGTAACTTCCAGTCCAGCTCTACTAATCTCAATTAACATGAACATAAAACTGGATTTGAAATAGGTTTTTATTCTCCTCCCTCTCTGAGATATAGTGGTGACAATTCCTGGTCTAAAGCACCATATGTCAACCGTATAAATCTCTCAGACACTGAGAGCTGTAAAGGTAATGACCGTAATGTGGGTCCCCTCTCTAATGAATTACCCACGAGGGGGTAGTTAGTGTGGTTAACAGTGCATGTGCCTGAGACAGAGCAGACCAAAAAAACTCAGTCAGTCGCAGAAGGATGAACATCAATTCCTTCACAGTGATTCTTTATTCTTTCAGGGTGGAGCCTTCCAGTTGTGCTCCCCAGACAGCACATTTTAAAAAGACAGCACATTATTGTATAATTACTAAGAACTAGTGAAGAAAAAAAGCAAAAGAGAGAGAGAAAGAGAAATGAGCTATTTCTTTTTGTGCTTCTGGTGCGTTATACAAATACCGGTGCTACAGAAACAAGCAAAATAATTTAATTAAATTAAATAGCCAAATAAATCAATTAATTATTTCAATACCTACATCCTTCCAAAAAAGAATTAATGTCAGAGTCATAGACTAGGGCATATTCTGTACAACTGCTTCAGGCGACCAAAAAATATAACTTAACAAAAAAAAATTGTAATAACAATTCAAGTATTTCACATGAACTGGTCATCAACAGACCATGCTGAAGGTAGAAAGATAAGATGAAAACAAACTACAGAACTTAACATTAACATTACATACTATAGAATGTGGCTCGACATACATTACAACATTCAAAGAAGTATCACATGTTATATCTAGGGACTAGAAAGCCATAGAGCCCTGGGCAACAACTTATCTCACCCTAGCAACAACATAAAATACCTTAGCAACCACACAGCAACGCCCTGGCAACCTCCCACATACGGCAATGAATTCTGCACAGGCAAACAACTCACATTTTCCTCATAAAAAGCATAAAATCTGCTCCTTCATTTATAGATGCAACTGAATACCACATACATCTGCATATCTTCATATTTGTGCGTGTGGAGGCGTGAAGGCTTCTGTGGGTGTGTGAGCATTTAAACCACTTAAGATTAATTTTCAAAAGTAATCAATTCATTCACCAGCTCAAATGAGCAGCTCTGTTTTCGGTCTGAAATATTCATGGAGCCTTTCTGTTATCTGTGGCTCGCCGCAGGCACCAAGCCCGTCATCATCGGCAGTTGTGGCACTTTTCCTGAGCAGACGAATGCATGCAGAGGGTCACTGCAGTTCAGTCATTGTTTCAACCCCCACCCCCCAGACAGCCCTATCTTCACAATGAAAGCAGTTCATAATGAATGTTTTGTTTAATAAACACTTCAGACCCGCACATTATGGATAAACACGTACTACATACTCCTACCATCAAAAACGCTGTGCCTTGTTTGAAATAATGTTTTCAATTATATGCAAAATGCAAAATGTGTTTTTTTCACCACCGATAAAGGTAACAAGGTATATTTGACATAAAAGAAACCAGCAGCACACGCACATGATAATTAAATGAAACCAAGCATCAAAGAGACGTCTTTGGGTTTTTTTTTTTTTTACATCTCTTTTTCTGCCCTTTGCATGTAATTATGCTCTGGATTTGGTGCAAAAGGTCAAGAATTAGATCTGATTAGAGAGTTCCCACACCTGTCATGCTCTCAACAGGAGACATCCAACCCGAAAATGTTGCACACTTCCAAACATGCCACTTTACCAATTGATGATCTTTATGTGGCTTCGTGTATGATTTATTCCTCTTTGTCTGACTGCGCCCATGATATCCCAACCTTATGGAGTATGATTTTCCTCATCTAAATGCAGGAGGACATCTTCTCAGCGTGAAGGCTGGGTGCTCGCTCTCAAAGCAGGAGAGGCTGAAATTAAAGATGCATGAAGCACTACACATCCCCCTGAAGATCATCAGCACGGTTCCATATTCTCTCGCAAACTCTCCTCAAGACATTTCTGAGGCAGGAGCTGAACTCTGAGCATATGTAGATGTCCACACACCCCACAGAATCACACTCGCAAGCTGCAAAAGAAAGAACTGCCTGTGCGCATTAGCGATACCCATCAGGCAACAGGGCCTTTGTTTTCCAGAGCAGCTTTGAGAAGTGCACACCTGTTTGTTTTTGAATGCTAAATGCTAATTGCTCATTTGGTACTATGAACACTCTCTCCCTTAAGTCTGCAGACATTAAAAAAAAAAATATGATTTCAACACATTCAAAGACTAGAAAATGCTCGGTTTTTTTCTGATAGATAATGAAATTAAGCTCTTGAAGATTTCAGCTGACTTCAGTCTTTCATTTATTATTATTTTATTAAAGGGGTCATATAATGCGATTTAAAATTTTCCTTTCTCTTTGGAGTGTTACAAGCTCTTGGTGCATAAAGAAGATCTGTAAAGTTGCAAAGACTAAAGTCTCAAATCCAAAGAGATATTCTTTATAAAAGTTAAGAGTCAACCACGCCTACCTAAAACGGTTCATTCTAACACGCCCCCACATGTCTACATCACAATGTGGGAAGACTTGCATAATGCCGCCCAAATGATCACACACATTTCATTACACCAAATACACAAAATAATGTTCTTTTTAGCAACATCATATGACCCCTTTAATATTATATAGGAAAGGTCAACAACATCTGAAAGTTCTGGAATGGAAGATATAGAAGGACTGCAACTGAAATGTGTAGTGAGGGAACATGTTGGTTTTAGGGTATAAGAACAGACAGGAAGATGTGAATCCAATCTGGAGGTAAAATATACTGGCATAGCAGCAGATTGGAATGGAAATCCATAATAGCAACTGACAGCAGACAAATTCAATGGCCAGAACAAAATAACAGAATGATTACTGCTGCTGGAAAGATGAAATGACTAAGAAATGAAGTATCAATGCACAAACACAACAAGAGACACATAGAGCCACACATTAGCATACAGAGAATCTATCACTACTACACTCTACCTGTGTTTAAATCTTGTCTAAAAACTCATCTTTTTACTTTGGCGTTTATTAATTGATTTCGTTATAGTCATGTTATGTGTATTTGACATTATGCTATTAATATTTTACTTATTGTATTTGTGCTATTGACAGTGTACAGCACTTTGGTCGGCTTTTAAATCTTAGCTGTTTTTAAATGTGCTTTAGAAATAAACTTAAACTTGAACTTGAACTTGAACACTCAATGAGGTAATTATAAACTTGTTGTTATCGCTGCTCAGAAACACAAACTTAAAAAAAAACACACACACAAACTAAAAAAGAAAATCATTCTTACACATTTCACACATTTTCACAAAATACACATGCCTACTGGGTGTCATATTTTTAACAGTACAAAAATACCAAATTAGTTTTTTAGATATACATTACAATTCAGAAGTTTTGGATCAGTCCATTTTTTTAATTCAACAAGGATCCATTAAATTGATTGAAAGTGACAGTAAAACATTTACAATGTTACAAAAGAATACTACCTCAAACAAATGCTGTTATTTTAACCTTTCTATTCATCGAAGAATCCTGAAAAGAATCCCCACCGACAATTCCTGCCGGACCTGAGACTCAAACCCGCAACTTTTGGGTTTCAAGTCCAACTCTCTAACCGAATTGTATTAACATTAAATCGCCCTCCTCCCATTTTCACCTCAAAATGATGCCTCCCCCGATGAGCCGCCACTGCCAACCATTAGGCCACAACGGCACCCGTTCACATCATTTCACATTAAAAACTTTTGATCATCCCTGCAACAAATATAACCAGATAGTAAGGTCTGTTTTCTGTTCAGTGAATTAAATACTGAACGGTATTTCATCTCATATCTCATTACTGAAAGTCTTAGTTTTCAGAACTCGATAGATGGAAACCAAAAGATAAGATTATTCAAAAAAATTTTTTGAAAACTGTAAGGCAAGGCAAATTTATTCATATACCACATTTCATACACTGTGGTAATTCAAAGTGCTTAACAGAAAAAGAATGAAAAACAGTAAACAATATTATATAAAAATAGAAAAAGTAATCATAAAAAAAAGTTTCATAAGAAATAATAAAAAAGAAGCAAAAAGAAAAGAATAAATTAGGTAAAATGAAATAAGATCAGAATACAAATGATTAAAATTTGATTCAAAATGTATTAACAGTTAAGAGTTAAAAACAAGACTCAAATATGGTTAAATAATCCACACCTGAAGCAGACAAACGCACACATGACAACACATCAGTTCTATATAATCAACAGCATTCCTCACAGCAGATTATGTCGTTTTTCAAGAGGTTTTCCAATGCAATTAAGCAACTAAGATTTTCCTAGTAAGAAAGACTTTGATATCAGCAATTAACTGCTGCCCAACTGAACCGACTTCAGCCAAATTTCTTCTTCTAATCTATTCAGATCATGTTCCAAGTCCAGATATCGAGGACTGTATCTTATCAAATCACTTCTCAAGTAGTCAGAGTAATTCTGCAAGGAGTGTGAGACTCACTTCACACTTCACTGAGAGTGTTCATGATAAATCTTGTTACCCTCTTCCCCTCTCATCTTCTCTCTCTTTGTATGTCAAGTATAGGGGCCATCAGGACTCAGGAGCCCTTGTTTGGTTTTATTGATGATGGAAGAGCTTTGTGCATCTGGACAAATTGAAGAACATCTGGGTCCGTGCTCTGTTTTTGTGTATTTCGTTAAAGACTTATTCTAATCCCTTTACATGGGGACATCTGGGCACTTCTGTTCATAATGAGCGCTGGTGTTGTTGGCAGACTCTGTTTGTTGCAGTTTAATATGTTAACAAATTTAAACTAGCCAAATGTAAGCCGAATTGCTTTTGTTGGTGACAGTCCATCTGCTGAATTAATTTCTATGTGGAGTGAATTAGCACAATGTTAACTAGTTTGTCGCTAGTAATGCGTTTATGCTGATACATTGGGCGAATCTGCATATTTTTGACTTTTTATTTATTCAGTGTGGATTCGCTGTCAAGGACGGCTCAACATATTGCACAAATATGCCTCTATTTGTGACAAATTATCACTTTCCGTTTTGATATTCATGATTTTTTTCCATGAGGGGTCTGTCCATACTGAAGAGAGAGAATGGTCACTTTGTCTGATATATTCAGTTATGACAATCCACATCCTGCCGTCAGAATCTGATGATATATGTATATATTCTGTGCTGACAGCTCCGTTTTTTTACATCTATATAAACAAGATGTGAGATTTTTCACACTCCTCAGAGGGAAAGAAAGGGACCTTGAGACAGCCGATGCTCAGCTACAGTAAAAGCGATTTGACATCAAGCATGTCTTTTCCACAGGCGCTGCGACTGCACATTCACATTCAGTTATCGAGCAGCATTTTAATGTTTGCCATTTCAAAGCTAAGCCTCAGATGAACAGTTTACATTACAGGCATATGACAGCAGCTGATGGGGGCTGAGATAGAGGTTTAATTTCCTATTAGAGCGGCATTTACACATAAGCCCACTGGGAGACTGGGGTCGCCTAATAACCTGGCCACATCACACAGTGGGGCTTCACAAAGAGAGATCAGCCCTGAACTGTTTCGACAAAGTCCACTGTGGCCCACATAACTTCAGCAAAGAAAACGGGTCTCAAGTACAAACTCTCTGCAAACGTATAAAGATGCACGCACAATCTTTGAGCAAAGACAAGTGTGGCATTCTCAAATCAAGTTTAAACACAATAAACGCCTTTTATGCAGGCCAAGACTACATTTGGATTGCATTCAGTTTGCACATTTGTGCATAAAAACTGTGTGGGAACACAGATGATTCAGTTCTCACTTACATTTTCAATAAAATAGAGAAAACAGAAACTACATGTACATAAAAATCTTGTGGTGGTCCTTGAAATATGGAATGTGTTAAACAATAATTCTAATTTTTATATTACAGTTTAAAAATATTGAAATACAATTTAAATTTTGTTAAATATTTTCATAAATATTTAATGTATATATATACCAGTAGCGAACCGTGACTTTTGAACCTTGGCCCTCTCACCCTTCCCTCGTCGGGGGGGAAAAACAGACTACCAGCCTAGCTTACAGAGTCTAATTCTAAGTCATCTTTGACAATTCCACCTTTGAAACAAGAGGCTATTCCAGCCTTAATGCGGTCACATACCGGACGAGAAGCGCAGTGCTGTGCCACACCATGTCTTTAATATTCGAACACATTGTTTTCTACACGTGCACCGGCGGCGGCACCACCGGCCTCCGTGCTTTGACTACAGTAGACCGCAATTTCTCATTCTGTTTGCCCTGTTTTTTTTTTATCACCGAACTTCAAACTCATTGACACCACTTGCTCATTCAAGAAGTGAATGTTTGACTGTTTGGAGAGTAGATTAAAGGTTTTGGACTGCCATCTCGAACTGAACGCGACGTGCCCGGTGTGCGATAAGTTGCCCTAGACTCACACATCGCACGGCGGCAGTGCTGCGCTTCTCGTCCGGTGTGCGACCGCCTTTCAGAAATGCAACAAGAAAACAGTGCAGCGAGAGTGACTGATACCACCAAATAAAACATAGCTAAATTTAAGTCAAATATAAATCCTCATTACAAATGCATCATCACACAATCGGTCTGTGCACAAAACCAACAAATGTTATGTTTAATGTAATCAAACACATCATGACAGCGCTCACAGCAAAACAATTAGCGACAGACACTTCCTTACAAACAAGCAGTGTTTATATTAAATAATATTATTATTGGCACAGTGGCCCAGTAAATGTACTCACTTATGTTATTTGCGGCTTCCATTGTGACGTGAATAATAGCTAGCACTGTTGCCAACTCTCAGGAGACAAATAAGCAACCACAGCTTCAAAAACAAGCCCAATATTTTTTTTATGATTTATTATCATCAATATTATTTATTATCAATTATTACCAATTATTACCAATAAATGAGGCTGCAACATATTAAACTGAAACCACTCTTTTATCTGAAAAGCAAAAACAGAAGCTATTTTACAAAAATCAGCATACTGCAACAAAAGTGGGAACAAAACTCATCTCCAGTCACCTGTGAGCAGAATAGGATTGGAGAGATGGAAAAGGAGAAAAACACAAGAGCTTCAAAGGG